>NW_023996645.1:0-36295 GCF_015586225.1 Lucilia sericata | reverse complement strand
CATTCTACTATGAAGTATAGCCTAGAAATATGCAGTAATAGTATCAAAGCCTAAATGTATAAAACGCCAAACAAACTTATTAAATATTCACATTTAGTTAAGCCCAAACAGAGTTAAAGTTTAAGAACGCGTAAAGTATGTTTTATGTCAGCACACACGAATATTTTTACACTGGCAAAAGGTTGTCATGAGGAACAACACAACAAAAAATATGCCAAAGTAAGCAGTGTTTGTTTTCGTTAGTCAATGTCTTTTATTTTTAAATATATTTCTCTTGTGTTATATAAATAAATTTATAGTTTGAAAACAGGGTTAAATATTCAACAACATTTAAATTAGCATAATAATATTGAAGAAGTTTTGCTGTCAAATACACTTTCATGTTAAGAAAAAAAAAAGGGGACGACTTTAAGGGGAAAAGAAAATGTAAATCGTTTTTAGATTTTCTTAGATTTTTTTCTTAAGTCTTTACAAAAAGAGGGTCTTTATTCTATAGAGTAGAAGACTTAAGGTACGTTTATATGGGGCATAAAAAGTCTATTATTTAGCTTTTAAAATTATGTTAAATATATTTTGATATGAAGTCTTAGCAAAAGGACATAAATAAGCCTAAAGGTAGACTACAAAAGATAAAACCACGAGCTATTTTAACCCAGCAAAGCTTAAGCTTATGAATACATTTTCTATGACAACTTGTTCATAATCAAAACCACTTTTCTATAGAAAATTTGCTAATGTGTTCTAGTTATGTTCTAGTTCTGTTCTAGTTATGTTCTAGTTATGTTCTAGTTCTGTTCTAGTTCAGTTCTAGTTCTGTTCTAGTTCTGTTCTAGTTCTGTTCTAGTTCTGTTCTAGTTCTGTTCTAGTTCTATTCTAGTTCTAGTTCTAGTTCTGTTCTAGTTCTGTTCAAGTTCTGTCCTAGTTCTGTTCTAGTTCTGTTCTAGTTCTGTTCTAGTTCGGTTCTAGTTCTGTTCTAGTTCTGTTCTAGTTCTGTTCTAGTTCTGTTCTAGTTCTGTTCTAGTTCTAGTTCTGTTCTAGTTCTGTTCTGTTCTAGTTCTGTTCTAGTTCTGTTCTAGTTCTAGTTCTGTTCTAGTTCTGTTCTAGTTCTGTTCTAGTTCTGTTCTAGTTCTGTTCTAGTTCTGTTCTAGTTCTGTTCTAGTTCTGTTCTAGTTCTGTTCTAGTTCTGTTCTAGTTCTGTTCTAGTTCTGTTCTAGTTCTAGTTCTGTTCTAGTTCTGTTCTAGTTCTGTTCTAGTTCTGTTCTGTTCTGTTCTAGTTCTGTTCTAGTTCTGTTCTTGTTCTGTTCTGTTCTAGTTCTGTTCTAGATCTGTTCTAGTTCTGTTTTAGTTCTGTTCTAGTTCTGTTTTAGTTCTGTTCTAGTTCTGTTCTAGTTGTTTTAGTTCTGTTCTAGTTCTGTTCTAGTTCTGTTCTAGTTCTGTTCTAGTTCTGTTTTAGTTCTGTTCTAATTCTATTCTAGTTCTGTTCTAGTTCTGTTCTAGGTCTGTTCTAGTTCGTTTTTAGTTCTGTTCTAGTTATGTTCTATTTCTAAAGAAAACTTGTTTCATAATTTGAACAACTTTTCTATAGAAAACTTGTTCATATCATAACCCAACCACCCAATTAATATTAATCATACGCCCACATTATAAAAAGTTTTATTTTTTATTTATATAGCAAATAGTTTTAATCATTAACTATTTATAATTTTTCTATATAACATTTTAATCTCTTGATAAATTAATCTGTCATTTGTAATTAAATTTTGATTATGATTTAAATAATGTTGAATTTTTATTTAAATTAATATCGAATGCAGTTGTTTTTTCTGTAATGTGTAAATTGTTGTTATATAGAGATTATATAATATTGTAACAAACATATTATTTGTAATTAAATATGATTATTATTGTATGATTAATTACATTACAAATTATGTACACAAAATGTTAAAATGGTTTAAGTTGTATTAATTTGTTTTAAATATAAATTGTTTTGTGTGTTTCTTTTTTTCTGTGAAAAACTATTTGTGCATAAATATTTATTTAATATTACACAAATAAAAATTGAGGTCGTGGAGTGAAGAACCTTAAAAATAGTACAGTGGAGAAAAAATTAAAAACAAAAATATGTATTATTTTTTTAACTTTTTGGCCAAAATTTTCATATTTAAAGACATGAATTTTAAAATCTTATAAATGTATTTTATACACCTTTGTACAAGCTATAATAAACCGCCAAAAACGAAATCAAATTTCCAGCTTAAAGCTTTAAAATTTATAAGAAACAATTTCCGAACACCATAACGTATGATTGATATTAATTAGAAGGTTATGTTAGAAAAACTCGAATAATTCTTTTAATATTAAGGATATTTATAAAATTCAAATTGCCTATAAAAGCCAACCAAACAGGCCTACAATATAACATACAATAAGCAGCTACAGTGGAACAAAATTTTACCAAAAATTCTAACTAAACAAAAAAATTAATAATTCTTAAAACCAAATTTTCAAAAAATGTTGAAAATTTTAAAGAAAATTTTAGTACAAAAAGAAATTTAAATAAATTTTAAGAAATGCTTTTAAATTCTCAAAAAAAAAACTTTTAATTTTTACCCAAACTTCTGTATTTTAAACTAAAATCCTCTTCATTGTTTTTAGCATTTAACATTTTTCATTTGTTTGTCAGCCCTTATATAATTTATTATTATTAAATCCCTTATTTAATTATAAATTCTGTTCATTATTTTATTAAAAACAAAGCATTGCATTGTAAAGACCTAATAATCCTCTACTCCATTTTAATCTCTTTCCATATTACGTTTTTTTTTGTACATTTAAAATAAAAATATTTTAATCACATTACTGCATGATAATGTAATTTTTATAAATAATTGATTAATATTTATATTAAATACAATACAATTTGTTTATAAATAAATTATATATAAAATGAATTGTAAAAAAAAACTTACACAACAAAAAACGAGATTTGTAATTATTAATAATAAACATAAATGTAAAGAGAATAAAATATTAACAAACAAGGGCGTATGATTAATATAAATAAATTATATTTACAAAGGATTTTAAAGGAAGGAATAAAGTTTTCTTTAGAAAAGTTGTTCAGATTATGAACAGAACTACAACAGAAATAAAATACAACTAGAACAGAACTAGAACAGAACTAGAACAGAACTAGAACAGAACTAGAACAGAAATAGAACAGAAATAGGACAGAAATAGAACAGAACTAGAACTAGAACAGAACTAGAACAGAACTAGAACAGAACTAGAACAGAACTAGAACAGAACTAAAGCAGAACTAGAACAGAACTAAAACAGAACTAGAACAGAACTAGAACAGAACTAGAACAGAACTAGAACAGAACTAGAACAGAACTAGAACAGAACTAAAACAGAACTAGAACAGAACTAGAACATAACTAGAACAGAACTAGAAATGAGCTAGAACAGAACTAGAACAGAACTAGAACAGAACTAGAACAGAACTAGAACAGAACAGAACTAGAACAGAACTAGAACAGAACTAGAACAGAACTAGAACAGAACTAGAACAGAACTAGAACAGAAATGTTGTTCCAATTATAAACAAGTTTTCTATATGTTCTTCAGATTGTGAGCAAGTTTTCTGTAGAAAAGAGACTATGCGCTAGTTAGCTTTATTTATGCCTAGAGCGTATGATTGATATTAATTACAAGGTATTTCTACTAAAAACTTAATAACTTTAGTTGTAAATAAGATATTTGAAACTTTTAAAAGGCATTTAAATGACAACATTTAAGGCTTTAAATCCTTGTTACTTTTAACTTAATGCTCTTTCCAAATTTTGGTTAAATTTTCTTTCTAACTTGTTTTCTTTTATTTCATACAATAATTTTCTTATTGTTTTACGATAATTAATTATCTTTAACGCTTAATCATTATTCGACCTCCCTGGTGTCATTTAATTTTCTTCTGCTAATTATGTTAATTCTCTTATATATTTGCTAATTTTCCTTTTAAACTTGTAACTCAATTTTATCAATGTCTCCTGTTACCTTTTGATTTGATTAGGTTTTGTTGTGCTCAAAATGTAAGTGAGTGAGTGCTGTGCACTGAGATAGTGTACAAAACTTTAAAAGTTAAACAAATTAAATGCATTAAATACTTTTAGGCGTTGATGGTTGCCATTAACAACTTGTTTTGGTGTTTATGGTAGATGTGGGGACTCATACAGGTAGAGAGGCTTTTAATCTAATCAAAGTGATAGAAATGCAAGGATGTGATAGGGAAATGCGTGCATTTAGTTTTAAAGTGACTGGCTTTGTAAAGTTTTTTTTTTTTAACAATTTTTGTCTTAAAGTGGTTAATTTTAGAAAAATCTTGAGTAAATTTGCAAAGACTTTTGTAGTTGTATTAAGGCTTTAAATGTTAACGTTATAGTTAAATAAAATTTTAATTTTTTCTATAGTTTTTGAGAAAATTTAAATTTTATGTTTAGGGAACCTGGGTGCGTATGATTAATATTAATTAATGACTTATATTACAAAATTGCTCATATTTTTTTTAATTTTAGAGCTAGATTCAAAATTTAAATTGCAATTCAAAGAAAACATTTCAGGCTATCAGTGTAATATAATAATTTTTGACAAAATTTATTTTTATTGAATTTTTTTTTACTTTAAAAACAAATTTTTGTTTTCACAATTTATTTTCTATGATATAAACAGCCATTTAATAAAAATCATTTAAGCTTTATAATTGTTTAACTGTAAATGACAAGTCATTTGCAAAATTTAACACTCAAAAACTATAGCATTTATAATAAATCATTGAAGCTTTGACAATGACAACAACAGCAGCATAAAACTCAACACTTTATGCAAAAAAAAAATTAAAGCCCTTGAATAAAACAAAAATTTCAATCAAATTTCCATCAAATCAATGCACACATACAAAAACCAACTATTCATGAATGTGGAAAAATTGCCTGGATAGACATAAAAAAGTGGTTAGAAAATCATGACATTCTATAACTATGCCAACAGCCCTGCCTGCACTCTACTGTTGCATTTAAACTCAACATTTTTTTCAGTTTTATGTACAAATTAACGCTTCAATAACATTACAACAAAAAAAATCTAACAAATTAAAAGCCTGCAACTTTAGTAAATGAGTTTTGTTCTCTACCCTTAGTTTTGCAAATTGCATTTGAAGCCACAAATTAGAAAAGACACATAAAATGAAAATGAGTAGTGGTAAATAGTAGTAGCAGCAAACAACAGCAACAAATAGCATTTTCATTCACACAACAATATTCTAATTTTCGCAACATTTGTCCAGTCGTTCATGCAGAAGTATTAATTGTAACCAAAAAGGTAAACAATTTGTTAAAGTAAATACTAGTGTAAAATTAAAGAATAAACAGAACAAAACAGAAACGTAGTGAAACACAAAGAGAAAGGGTCACCAATGACTTGTATATAGAAAAGTTTGAAGATCATGAAATGATCTAAAGACTTAGTTGAGGATCTACAGAAAAGTTTGAGGATCATGAAATGAAAACTCTAATGATCATTAAATGATCTAAAGACTTTACTATAGAAAAGTTTGAGGATCTTGAACTGATCTAAAGACTTTTCTATAGAAAAGTTTGAGGATCATGTAATGATCGTAAGATCAATTTTCTATAGAAAAGTTTGAGGATCATGAACTGATAGAAAAGTTTGAGGATCATGAACTGATCTAAAGACTTTTCTATATAAAAGTTTGAGTATCGTGAAATGATCTAAAGTCTTTTCTATACAAAAGTTTGAAGATCATAAAATGATCTGAAGAATTTTCTAAAGAAAAGTTTGAGAATCATAAAATGATCTAAAGACTTTTCTTTAGAAAAGTTTGAGAATCATGAACTGATCTAAAGACTTTTCTAAAGAAAAGTTTGAGGATCATGAAATGATCTAAAGACTTTTCTTTAGCAAAGTTTGAGGATCATGAAATGACTTTCTATAGAAAAGTTTGAGGATCATAAAATTATCTAAAGACTTTTCTAAAGAAACGTTTGAGGATTATGAAATGATCTAAAAACTTTTCTATAGAAAAGTTTGAGAATCATGAACTGATCTAAAGACTTTTCTAAAGAAAAGTTTGAGGATCACAAAATGATCTAAAGACTTTCCTTTAGAAAACATTGAGTATCATGAAATGATCTAAAGACTTTTCTATAGAAAAGTTTGAGGATCATAAAATGATCTAAAGACTTCTCTATGGAAAAGTTTCTGGATCATAAAATGATCTAATGACTTTTGTATAGAATAGTTTGAGGATCATGAAATGATCTAAAGACTTCTCTATGGAAAAGTTTCTGGATCATAAAATGATCTAATAACTTTTGTATAGAATTGTTAGAGGATCATGAAATGATCTAAAGACTCACTCACTACGTTTTTCTATAGAAAGGATACATGATCATAAAATGATCACAACACTTTTCTATAGAAAAGTTTAATGTTCATAAAATGATCTAGACACTTTTCTATTGATTTCTACTGATTATTATGAAATGATCTAGGTGATCATGAAATGATCAAAAGTTTTCTATAGATTATTTGATTAGAATCAAGAAAACATCTGCTTATTTTTTGATCATTATGTTTTCTATAGATAATGCTCAACATTTTTCTATAGAAACTTAATGATCGCGAAGTAATTAATATTTCGATAGTAAAGATTAGTGATCATGTAATAGTGTAATGATTATTATGAAATGATCAACAGATTTCTAAAGAAAAGTTTGAGGACCATTAAACTATTTACATTTTTCTATAGAAAACATTAATGATCATGAAATGATCGAGGGTTTTCTTAATGATGGACAGTTTTTTATGGTAAACTTGATGATCATGAAAGAAAGTTTGAGGACCATTAAACTATTTACATTTTTTTCTATAGAAAACATTAATGATCATGAAATGATCGAGGGTTTTCTTAATGATGGACAGTTTTTTATGGTAAACTTGATGATCATGAAACGATTGAAGGTTTTTCTATGGTAAATCATGAAATGATGGACAGTTTTTTTTTATGATAAACTTGATGATCATGAAATAGTTCAATAGTTTTCTTTATACTCTTTAAATGATCTACAATTTTCTTTAAAAAACTTGATGATCACAAAATTATCAATAATTTTGTTTGTAGAAGAAAACTTGATTATAGAATGATCAATAGGTTCTGAGTTCTGAGTTTATAGGTGGTTTATAGAAGGATTATTAAATGATCATTCTATAAAGACGATGATCATGAAATTATCAACAATTTTCTATAGAAAACTTGTAATTATGAAATGATCAACAGTTTTCTATAAAGTTAATGATCATGAAACGATCAACAATTTTCTCTAGAAGACGATTGATCATGTTTTCTATACCAAAATTTTTGATAATTTCATGATCATCAAGTTGCCTTTAGAAATCTGTTGATCATTTCATGATGATCAGGGTTTTTAAAGAGAAATTTTGATAATTTAATTCATCATCATCATTTGATGATCATTAAACTTTTCTTTAGACTACTGTAAGGATAATTTCAGAATCGTTTTAATGATTGTATATTTAAATACCAACCACTTTAGTTGTTATTTTCATTATAGTTTAAAACAATTATCATTAATCTTACTTTAAGTATAATTACTTTCTGCTCATTTTATTAAGTCTTTAAAAAGACATTATCTGAAATTTTATTAAAAATAATCCTCAATTATTTGTTGTACAAATACAAACGTAAAAAAAAGGAGGATAACTGAAAAAGAAACCATAATTGTTTGAAAACATATTTTTAATGTCATAAATGTGCAACACTAATGATAATGACGCCTTCTCATATTTATCCATCTTTATCCTCATTAAATACGGCAGCAGTAAGTAATACAACAATAGTACATTACCATTTAATGGCTTCTTTCTTCAGAGAATATGGTTGGTTAACGAATGGTTGCATTTTAATTGCTTTTTTTATACAATAAACTGGATTGTTTTTTTTTTTTTTTGTTATTAATAAAAGCAAGAGACAATTCGAAAGGCAACAAACATTAATTAAAAATTAAATGACCAAACATATGCTGGTAATGGTCTGAGGTGTTACTGGATGGAAGGATGAGAAAGAGGATTTTTGACGCCAACTAAGTAATTATGTTGATAATATGAATACACTTACAACAACTTTAATGACATAGTCGAGCCACAACAATTGTTTGGGCAATTAAAATTATTGACAATTTGCAACAAACAGCAGCAGCAGCAAGTATATATAACTTACAAATGACCATAACTTAAAGATTTATGTTGAAAAATAAATAAAATTCCCAACATATGAACAACAATACCAAAGAGTTTTTTCAAAAAATTTAAATTCTTTTTACTCGTGTGTGTAAATTAATAATCTTTTTATTGTCAAGTCATTTGTTGGCAACAGAAAACTTCACATCATGCTTAATTATATCCGACAGACAACATGCAACAATCTTTCATACACATGCTAGATTTCAACAGAAAACATAATTTTTTCCCCCAGCAAACTGCTGCTCCCTAATCCTTCTTATAAAGCACATGCCAAACAACAACAACAACAACAACAAGAAAAATAAGAACATCCCTCTGCCAGTCTACTCTCTACTCATATCAAATTCATGTAATAATTTATCATTGTCATGTACAGTTTATATACCCTGGAGAGATTCCTATATGTTGTCGTTTTGCAGCATTTTTTTTGTTTGGTTTCAGCATTATTAAAATCCATAAACGAGAAAGTATTTTGAAAAAAAAAAAAATGAACAAGGTGTAAAATGTAGAAAAAACAAATATTTTAAATTCTAATACAAAAAAAAAAAAAAAAAAATCTAAGACTCTTTAAATTATGTTTAACTTCTACAGCAGTTCCAAATCCCACGTTCCAAACTAGTTTTCTATAGAAAATTGTTTAAAAATATGAAGTTATGATTATTTTCATAAGAAATCTGCTGATAATTTCATGCTCATGATAGAAAACCTTTAAGCATTTCATAATCATCAAAATTTATAGAAAAATATAGAAAAAACTATTGATCGTTTCATGATCATTAAGTTTTTTTTTTATAAAAAAAAAGTTTCATGATCATCAAGTTTCTTATAGAAAACTATTGATCATTAAGTTGATCTTTAAGTTTTCTATAGAAAACTGTTCATCATTTCAACTACTTATCATTTCATGATCATAAAGTTTACTATACAAAACTATTGATCATTTCATGATCATACAATTTTTCTTTAGGAAACTGTTCATGATCACTAAGTTTTCTATAGAAGTCTATTAGCCATCAAATAATTCATGATCTAGTTTTGCTAATATAAAACATATCTCATGATCTTTAATTTTTCCATAGAAATAATAATGTATTGGTCCTTGATCATAAACTATTGTATGGAAAATTGTTGCTCATATCATAATCATCAAACTTTTTATAGAGTACTTTTGATCATTTCGTGATCATTAAGTTTTCTTTAGAAAACTGTTAATAAGTTCTATAGAAAAGTCCCTAGATCATTTCATGAACATTAAACTTTTCTATAGAAAAGTCTCTAGATCATTTCATGATCATAACACTGTTCTATAGAAAAAGTCTCTAGATCATTTCGTGATCATTAAACTTTTCTAAAGAAAGGTCTCTAGATCACTTCATGCTCATAAACCTTTCTATAGAAGTCTTAAGATCATTTCATGATCATGAAACTTTTCTATAGAAAGTTTCTAGATCATTTCATGATCATAAGACTGTCTATAGTAAAGTATCTAGATTATTTCATGATTATGAAACTTTTCTATAGAAAAGGTCTCTAGGTCATTTCATGATCATATGAAATTTTTCTTTAGAATAGTCTCCTTATCATTTCATGAGCATAAAACTGTTCTATAGAATAAGTCTTTAGATCATTTCATGATCATATGAAACTTTTCTATAGAAAAGTCTCTAGACCATTTCATGTTCATATGAAACTTTTCTATAAAAAAGTCTCTAGATCATATCATGATCTTGAAATTTTTCAATAGAGAGGTCTTTAGATCATTTCATGATCTTCAAACTTTTCTATAGAAAAGGTCTGTAGATCATTTCATGATCATATGAAACTTTTCTATAGATCATTTCATGATTATTAAACTGTTCTATAGAAATATCTTTAGATCATATCATGATCATGAAACTTTTCTGTAGAATAGTCTCTAGATCATTTCATGATCATAAGACTTGTCTAGAGAAAAGTCTCTAGATCATTTCATGATCATGAAACTTTTCTATAGAAAAGTCTCTAGATCACATCATGATCATGAAATTTTTGTATAGAAAGTCTCTAGATCACATCATGATCCTGAAACTTTTCTATAGAAAAATTTCCAGATCATTTCATGATCATGAAACATTTCTATAGAGAAGCCACCAGATCATTTCATGATCATAAGACTGTTTTCATAAGTTGCTTTAATTTTCTTTCTTAAATTTAAATGATAAACAAAAATTGGGCATTTTAGTTGCTTGTCTTATGTTTTGTTTCCTTTTTTTATGTATTTTCATTTAAGACTTGTATGATTTCTATCATCACTTAATCCCAGCAGTACAAAGAGACTATAAATTATTATTAATTTTATACATGTCTGGTATAAAATGACAAGGTCATACTAGAGGTTTTTGTGTCGAAATGTTGATTTAACAAATGAGCCTTTTTTTGTGTTAAATAACGGACTTGTGTAGAGAATAAGACTTAATAATAATAAAAGTCATGAATTAAAAATGACAACTGTCGGTGTATTGAGCCCTGCACAAAAAAGTGGCTGCTTTTTTTTTGCCAAATCAAATCAGCCTGACCTTGAATATATTTGGCAAAATTATGTTGGCACAACAAACAAAAACTTCTAAATGAAATTCTTAAAAAAAGCAATATGTTTTTTGGAATTATAAAAATGCTTTTGGATAAGATAATGAAATCTGAAATTTTAAGGGAAAAACAAAAATTCTTTAAATATTTTTGCTTAAATAGAAATCTTAGAAATACTTTAAGCAAAGATGTAGAAAGAAGTAGTAGAAATGTTTAGTATAATTTATGGTTTACAATTAAGTTAATGAGCTAGACAAGTAGGCAGCAAAATTTCTATGCTAAGCTACTAGCTGTATATATTTATGACTATTTAAGTTTAGGTCCAAAGAATAAGGAAAGCAAAATTATTTCAAAGAATTACCTTTAATCATTGTTTTACTTTACTTCACATACTCTAGCTTAAGAGGGATGATTTTTTTTTTTTTTGGTGATTTTCTCTTTAGCTGTGTTAACATTTTGCTATTCTAGTTGTTGTTTAAGGTTTTTAGTTTTAATTAACTTAATTGTTGGCAGTTTAAGTTAATTGAACGTAAGCGTATAATATTACTTACACTATATTATAAGAAAAACAATTCGCCAGGAAGGAAAATTTTCAAAATAGAGATTACATTAAAGTAGAGAAGAAAACTTTAAAAAATTATATTAATAGCTAAATATTTATATTAAAGAGGAGTTTGGTTTCAATATAAATTAAGTAAGTTTTCATATTGCCTTAAAATGCTAAATTTTTAGTAAAATTTCTTTAAAAAAAACCAAAGAAAGAAAATTTTATTTTTTTTTCCCAAAAAAATTATTTTAATTTATTGTTAGCTCTAGGCCTTTTTAAGTAGATGTTAGGTAAAATGCTTTAAAACAAATTAAAGCCTTAATTGTTGGCTATAAACTCTAAAAAGAATTTTTAAATATGTTTAAAAACAACAAAGTTATAAAGGAAAATGTAATGTAAAATCCTAATTAATATCAATCATACGCCTTCATATGAAAAATATTAAAAATTAAAATTTTTCCTTATTTTTTTCCAAAAATTTAAAATTAATAAATGTTTATAATTAAAGCCTAAATAAGCAATAAATAAAAAATTAAATCGAAGATTTTTGGAAATTTTTGTTTAACAAAAAATTAATTTGAACAATTTTAAAAAATATATTTGGTAAATCAAGGTCTTCTTAAGTAGGTGTCGGGATAAATTGTTTCACATCAATTAAAGCCTTATTTGTTGGCTGTAAACTATAAAAAGAATTTCTTAATTATGTTTAAAAACAACAAGTTATAAAGGAAAAAGTAAATAAACCTCTTAATTAATATCAATCATACGCCTTCATATGAAAAAAATTAAAAATTAAAATTTTTGCTAATTTCATTCAAAAATTTAAAAACTAATAAATGTTTATACTTAAAGCCTTAATAAGCAATAATTAAAAATTAAATCATAGAATTTTCGAAATTTTTCTTTAACAAAAAATTAATTTGAAAAATTTTAAAAAATATATTTGGTAAATTAAGGCTTTCTTAGGTTGTTGACAGATAAATTGCTTTAAACAAATTAAAGCCCTAATTGTTGGCTGTAAACTATAAAAAGAATTTCTTAAATATGTTTAAAAACATTAAGTTATAAAGGAAAATGTAAAATAACCTCTTATTAATATCAATCATACGCCTTCATATGAAAAATATTAAAAATTAAAATTTTTGCTAATTTGTTAAAAAATTTAAAAATTAATAAATGTTTATAATTAAAGCCTAAATAAGCATAAGTAAAAAATTAAATTAAAGATTTTTGGAAAATTTTGTTTAACAAAAAATTAATTTGAAAATTTTTAAAAAATATATTTGGTAAAACAAGGCCTTTTTTAGGTAGGTGTCAGATAAATTGTTTATAACAAATTAAAGCCTGAACTGTTGGCTGTAAACTATAAAAAGAATTTCTTAAATATGTTTAAAAACAACAAAGTTATAAAGGAAAATGTAATGTCACCTCTTAATTAATATCAATCATACGCCTTCATATGAAAAATATTCAAAATTCAAATTTTTGCTAATTTCCTTAAAAAATTTAAAAATTAATAAATGTTTATAATTAAAGCCTTAATAAGCAATAAATAAAAAATTAAATCAAAGAATTTTGGAAATTTTTGTTTACAAAAAATTAATTTGAAAATTTTTTAAAATATATTTGGTTAAACAAGGTCTTTTTTGGTTGTTGCTAGATAAATTGTTTTAAAACAAATTAAAGCCTTGATTGTTGGCTGTAAACTATAAACAGAATTTCTTAAATATGTTTAAAAATAACAAGTTATAAAGGAAAATGTAAAATAACCTCTTAATTAATATCAATCATACGCCTTCATATGAAAAAATATTAAAAATTTTAATTTTTGCTAATTTCCTTAAAAAATTTAAAAATTAATAAAAGTTATAGTTAAAGCCTAAATAAGCAATAAATAAAAAATTAAATCAAAGATTTCTGGAAATTTTTGTTAACAAAAAATTCATTTGAAAATTTTAAAAAAATATATTTGGTAAATTAAGGCTTTCTTAGGTTGTTGACAGATAAATTGTTTATAACAATTAAGCCTGAACTGTTGGCTGTAAACTATAAAAAGAATTTCTTAAATATGTTTAAAAAACCACAAATTTATAAAGGAAAAAGAAAAAAAAAACCTCTTAATTAATATCATCATACGCCTTCATATGAAAAATATAAAAAATTAAAAATTTTGCAAATTTCCTTAAATAAATGTAAAAATTAATAAATGTTATAATTAAAAGCCTTAATAAACAATAAATAAAAATTAAATCAAAGATTTTTGGAAATTTTTGTTAACAAAAAATTCATTTCAATAAATCTAAAAATATATTTGGTAAATTAAGGCTTTCTTAGGTTGTTGACAGATAAATTGTTTATAACAAATTAAAGCCTGAACTGTTGGCTGCAAACTATAAAAAGAATTCTTAAATATGTTTAAAAAACATTAAAGTTATAAAGGAAAATGTAAAATAACCTCTTAATTAATATCAATCATACGCCTTCATATTGTGAGGCCGTGCGACTTTAATTTGAAAAGTATACTCTTGTCCATTTTACTTTGTGTGAAAATAATTTTAATTTTATATTTTGATCAGAGTATGGTTTTGTTTTGGTTGTCAGATAAAATGAAAAATAAAGGGACTTTTGAAAATTTGTTTGTTTGAGAAAGACGTAAAATAAAAAAAAAAAAATAAAATTATTTGAAAATAAAATTTTTTTGAAATTATAAATTGAGAAAAGGAGAACAAAAAAAAAGAAAATTTTAAAATTTTTACGAAAGAGCCAAGACAGGAGATCCTTTCAAATTTTTCCTTGGGCTATTGTGACGAATTGATAAGAATAATTTATCACTTAATTTTTGGACCAGGGTCAGCAGCTAGACAAGCAAACCACAACATCTAATCTAGTTTCAGACGTATGAGATAGATGTGCTCATAATTATTTTGCTGCTTTGTAAATTTTGTGACAATATAAAATATTGAGCCTTCCATGGACTTATTATTTTAACTGCAACCTGGCAACTGTTTTGTGAATTATATCTGCTAAAATTTTATCTAAGAAGTGCAACGATGGTCTAAAATCAATAATAACATTCTTTTGGACGCATCAAGACAATGACAAATGAAGAAAATGAAAGTTAAGCCAAATTTTGAAGCAAATTTAATATAAAACATAATTTAATATAAACAATTTTAATTTTTTTACACATAATTTAATATTTAACGTAATTTAAAGATTAAAAAAAAAAAAATGAATTTGTAAAAGGGACACTAACATTAATAACACATTCATACTGACATATTTACATCACAAGTACATCTACATGTTTTACACTACCATGATTTTAACCCCATAATTGAAAACAAGTACATATATAGTAAATCGAAGTCAAATATCTACGCCCATATATATAATAACGGAAATTTTACAATAAGAAAACCCCATAAGATCAAGACTACAGGCCTGCAGTCATCGTGGGAACCTATAAGTGGTGAGTTTAATAAAAGATATTATTAAAATATATATATGATGATTTAAAATTTGACTTAAAAAAAAAAAAAAAAATAAATTAAATATATATACTTGATCAATTATAAATATTATGCTATTGACATGATAATTCAACATTAAATTGAACACTAAATACATCATTTTCCCTTCTAATGAGTTACTTTAATTGATAAAATTTTTATCAGAATATTGTAATTTTTTTTTAATTCTTAGATTTTTTTTTAATTTTACATAATTTTAACTTTTAAATAAATGTTTCAAGTTTTGTTTGACATTAGATTTATTTTTCACTTTCTTTAAATTCAATTTCTTGCATTATTGTTATTGTTATTAGATTATGAATTTTGTTATTGAAAATTTTAATATATAATGACATATACATTTCTTACTTTGAATTAAATATTTCTTTAATATGGATTTCTAATTTATTTAATTAATTCGCGAAAAATGTAGACCTGTTTAGTTAGAAAAGTAAATTGGGCTATTCATGGAATTTATTTTGAATAGCATAGGTTAAGGGTGGGTTAAGAGAGGAGTGAGTAGAATTTCGGCTAATACTTATTCCGAACCAGGACTCATTTACATTCATCTCTATTTAGGATTTTTCTCTCTCTCGAAATTGTTATAGTCGTTTCTAGGGTTTGTTTGCTACTATATTTTTTTTTATTTTTGAGATAACGAACCGCCTTATCTTATCAGAGGAAAAGATTCCCCCCCATTATCCCTGAGCACGGCCGGACTGATTAGTAGCACTCTCCTTTGAATGATAAGGCTCGTCGGGAAATGGTTCGTTACATAAAATAAATGGCGCCCAACGTGGGGCCCAGCAGTATCGATTAGTTTATTATTTTCTGACAACAACATATTAATGGATTTTTATCTCTGCTGTGGCTTTATACAGATTTTATTTATTCCGTGGTTTCGACTAATTTCTTTAATTTTTATTTATTTTCTAAATCTATTTTTATCATGTTCGGATTTAAAATTTTGGATTTTATCTAAGATTTTACACCTTCTAATGATTGAATAGATTGCAGCCTATCCAGATGTTAACGTTTCTGTTTGAGATTGATTCTTGGAACATTTTGAGATTTCACTCACAGAAATTTTGACATATTTGACTTTGGGTTATTCTTTCAAAATTATATTTTGTGGTAGAATATTTGAGATTTTGATAACTGATATTATTTCGGATATTTACTCAAATTTGTATTACAGAATTAGTTTTTTTTTTTATTTTTGTTTGTGAACTTTGATGTTAGGATTTCTATCTTAAATATTTGTTTTTTTATAGTACTTACTTCAAGGTTTGCATAAATTCTTTTGTTTAAAATTTTTTTTTTTTCGGGATGTAATGAGTTCTATTTTTTTTATTATTTACTTTTCTAACTAATATAAATGTCTCATGAAGTAGCGAATTATAACTTATAATATTTTGTTGAATTGTTAGTTTAAATATGGTTTTGACTAGAAGCCAGGAAAATTTGTCTAATGTAGACCAACCTTCAAACTGTAGTTTTACAGTCAATTTAGAACCAGAGACCATGACTCCAGTTGCACAAGGTGCACGACCTAAAAGGACAACTCGCGATACAAATCAGCCTAGATCTGATAATCCTCTTCCAACTTCACATTTTCAACCTGCTAATGCAGATGATTCACGTTTTAGACGAATTGTTTCGGATTCTTTACAATCTTTTCGGGTGGAAATGCAAAGTTTTATTTGCAATGAATTTCGGAATATGTTCCAAAATATGAATATCTCTAATGGTAATAATACACCTGATGTTTCTCCAAATAACTTTTCAAATTCTTCTCCTCCACCAAACAACAATGTCCCACAAAATAATTTCTCTGCTGATAGGATTTTGAATATCATTCGAAACTGGCGAATTAAGTTTAGTGGTCATGATAATCAGATGCCAGTCGATGAATTTATTTATCGCGTAAATATTTTGACAGTTAAAAATTTGAATGGCGACTTTGAATTGTTGTGCGATCATGCTCATTGTTTATTTGAGGGAAAAGCCTTAGAATGGTTCTGGCGGTATCACCGTGACCATGATAATGTTGAATGGATTGCACTAACGAACTCTTTACGTGACAAATACAAAGTAGACTATAACGATTTCGATATTTTAGAGGACATTAGAAGACGAAAACAAAAACCGAATGAGACTTTCGACGAATACTTGGACACAATATCGGCTTTTACTGACAAATTAAAATCGAACATATCTGATCGCGATTTATGCGAAATTTTACTCAGAAACTTGAGAAGTGAAATTCGCCACGAGTTGATTCATTTGGAAATTTCTAATGTTTCTCAACTTAGACGTGAGGTTAAGAAGCATGAAAGATTTGTCAAGGAATTACACGTGGAGTCTAGAAAATTGACAAAAGGACGAGTTGCGGAATTGACAGAACAGAGACATGATGAGGACAAGGACATTGTAGACAAGACTTACAATGACGATGAAATTTGTGCAGTTCAACACAATATTAAGTGTTGGAACTGTGATAAAATCGGACACACTTTCTTTGACTGCATGGAGACCAGACGTATTTTTTGTTATGGATGTGGGGTTAAAGACGTTTTTAAACCCACTTGCCCTAATTGTACCAGAAAGACGGGAAACGAACTCAAGGATGTCCGTCGAAAATAGAGCGGGCATCCAAGACAATAGAATCGGACTTAAGACAAAATAAGACTTCTTTTGACAAGGACATGGACACTAATACGGAACAAGTGCATCCATTATTAAGACCTTATCACGTTAGATTGAGGGAATACAATCTAGCCCGCGACAGAATTTTTGGCCAGCATACTTGTTCGAATAGGAAAATAAGATCTGTAAAACGAATTAGAGAGTATTATGAACAAATTAAAAAGTTTAAGAATTCTATAATTTCTTCACTGGTGGAGAAAGATTTGGATAATAGGCCATATGCAAAATTGAAAGTTGGTGATAATTATTATTTCGCTTTGTTAGATAGCGGGGCAAATACCAGTGTCATTGGGGGCACTCTATCATCACAAGTTGAAAACAATAGTAGTTTTCGCAGACTTATAGGCAATGTACGAACAGCGGACGGACAAAGACAAAACGTTATAGGTACAGTGACTTTAAATATTACATTTCAAGGACAAACAAAATTATTTCAGTTTATTATTGTACCGACTATACAACAGGACATAATTTGTGGATACGACTTTTGGACAACTTTCGGATTGAAAATTTCAACACCAATTATCAGTGAAATTGACTGTACTGAAACTGACCCAGACAAATTACAACTGACTTACGAACAAAGACAAAGACTAGAAAAAGTTATTTCTATGTTTCCAAACTCCGAAGTAGAGGGATTAGGATGTACTACTTTGATTGAGCATTCTATTAATACAGGGGACGCTAAGCCCATTAAACAGCGTTATTACCCAATTTCTCCAGCTGTAGAGAAGTTGTTGTGTGGTGAATTGGACAGAATGCTATCCCTCGGAGTCATAGAAGAAGCACCCAGTTCTCCTTGGTCTTCACCAACAGTAGTTGTAGTTAAGCCTGGTAAAGTAAGAATGTGTGTCGACAGTAGGAAATTGAACTCCGTGACAGAAAAGGACGCTTACCCGATACCAAACATTGACGGACATATTGCAAGGCTTCCTCCAGTTTATTGCATTTCAAAAATAGATTTGAAAGATGCTTTTTGGCAAATTAAATTGGAGGAAAGTTCTAAACCAAAGACAGCTTTTACAGTCCCTAATCGGCCATTGTACCAGTTTACAAGAATGCCGTTTGGACTGTGTAATGCACCGCAAACGTTGTGCAGACTTATGGACGTTGTTATTCCGTACAATTTAAAGACGCACGTATTCGTCTACCTAGATGACCTTTTAATTGTTTCACAGAACTTTGACGAACATATGACACATTTAGTAGAGGTGGCAAGCCATCTTAGAAAAGCAGGTTTAACTATAAACATTAAAAAAAGTTGTTTTGCGTTAAATAAGGTGAAGTACCTAGGATACGTTGTTGGAAACGGGACACTACAAGTGGACGAGGACAAAGTTAGGGCCATACGCGACTTTCCGGTACCAAAATCAATACGACATTTACGACGATTTTTAGGGATGACTGGTTGGTACCGACGATTTATTAAGGACTATTCGACTGTGACATTTCCACTGACGGAATTGTTGACGAAAAAGAAAATTTTTGTTTGGACTGACATGGCTCAAGAAGCTTTTGACGAACTGAAAACTAGACTGACATCTGCCCCATTACTGATCCACCCAAACTATAACAAACCTTTTATACTCCAATGCGATGCGAGTACTTGTGGGGTTGGAGCAGTATTGGCGCAGGAAGACGAGAATGGTACAGAACAACCTATTGCCTATATGTCACACAAATTAAACAAAGCGCAGCGAAATTATAGTATCACTGAACTTGAGTGTTTAGCGGTATTGATGGCAGTGAAGAAATTTAGACCGTATATTGAGGGCCAGGAATTCAAAGTCGTCACAGATCATGCGAGCTTGAAGTGGCTTATGAATCAACGTGATTTATCGGGGCGATTGGCTAGGTGGTCACTTAAGCTGCAGGGTTTTCATTTCTCTATTGAACACCGAAAGGGAAAGGACAATGTGGTTCCTGACGCGTTGTCTAGGGTTCATGAAGGCGAGGAATTCATAAATTCAATTGAAATTGAAAACGTTCCGACAATTGACCTTGACTCGGACGAATTTGACTCTGACGAATATTCTAAATTGCGTGAATGTATTCAAAAATCAAATTTACCGGACTTCAAAATTATTGGCAAATATGTTTACAAAAGGACAGAGTTTTCGAATGGTTTAACTGACGAATCAAATTTGTGGAAGTTATATGTACCTACTGGACTTAGACAAAATATAATTTTTTCGGCACATGACTTACCAAAATCTTCACACGGCGGAATTACAAAAACATTAGAACACATAAGACGTTACTTCTTTTGGCCACGACTTGTAACTGACGTTAAGGACTACATTCAAAATTGCGACTTATGTAAGACGTCTAAAACACCGACTACTATTTTGAGACCTCCACTAGGACAAATTGTTAAGACGGACCGACCATTTCAAAGATTGTATGTTGACCTCATAGGACCATTACCAAGGACAAGAACGGGAAATATAGGAATATTAATAGTACTTGACCATTTTTCCAAATTCACGTTTCTGAAACCATTACGAAAATTTACTTCTAAGGACATAATAAATTATTTACAAAAGGACATATTTGACTGTTATGGGGTTCCTGAGGTATTGGTGTCAGACAACGGATCCCAGTTTAAATGTAAAGATTTTGAAAACTTTTTGAAGAAGAACGGAGTGAACCATATGTTAACAGCTGTGTACAGTCCTCAGGCTAACGCGAGCGAACGCGTCAACCGTTCCATTAATGAGGCTTTGAGGTCTTATATTCGAAAGGATCAGCGAGAATGGGATCAGTATATTAGCAGCATTAACTGCGCTCTTCGAAATAGCATACACCAATCCTTGGGAAAGACACCATATCAGGTAATATTCGGACAAACTATGGTTACACATGGTGAGGACTACAAACTTTTGGCGAAATTAGACATTCTAGCGGACTCAGATATATATTTAGAACGACAGGACAATTTTTCATTGATTCGGGACTCAATACGTGACTACATGCGAAAAGCTTACGAGAAGAATGCACGAACATACAATTTACGAACAAGGACGAAAGACTATGAAATTGGACAGGAAGTAATTCGGAGAAATTTTACGCAAAGTTCCAAGATCGAAAATTTTAATTCAAAATTAGCTCCGGTTGGTATTCGAGCCAAAATTATTCGAAAAGTAGGACATGTAAATTATGAGTTACAGGATTTGGACGGTGGAAGTAAGGGCGTATATCACGCAAAGGACATATGGACATAACACAAGGACATTTAACGGATAATATTTATAATTTTAGGATGGAAATTTCGAATTTAAGAATTTATTTCGCCCTTTTACAGAACCAGTCTGTCGTACTTTTGGTGTTCTTATACTGTTTCTGTTTTGTGAGGCCGTGCGACTTTAATTTGAAAAGTATACTCTTGTCCATTTTACTTTGTGTGAAAATAATTTTAATTTTATATTTTGATCAGAGTATGGTTTTGTTTTGGTTGTCAGATAAAATGAAAAATAAAGGGACTTTTGAAAATTTGTTTGTTTGAGAAAGACGTAAAATAAAAAAAAAAAAAATAAAATTATTTGAAAATAAAATTTTTTTGAAATTATAAATTGAGAAAAGGAGAACAAAAAAAAAGAAAATTTTAAAATTTTTACGAAAGAGCCAAGACAGGAGATCCTTTCAAATTTTTCCTTGGGCTATTGTGACGAATTGATAAGAATAATTTATCACTTAATTTTTGGACCAGGGTCAGCAGCTAGACAAGCAAACCACAACATCTAATCTAGTTTCAGACGTATGAGATAGATGTGCTCATAATTATTTTGCTGCTTTGTAAATTTTGTGACAATATAAAATATTGAGCCTTCCATGGACTTATTATTTTAACTGCAACCTGGCAACTGTTTTGTGAATTATATCTGCTAAAATTTTATCTAAGAAGTGCAACGATGGTCTAAAATCAATAATAACATTCTTTTGGACGCATCAAGACAATGACAAATGAAGAAAATGAAAGTTAAGCCAAATTTTGAAGCAAATTTAATATAAAACATAATTTAATATAAACAATTTTAATTTTTTTACACATAATTTAATATTTAACGTAATTTAAAGATTAAAAAAAAAAAAAATGAATTTGTAAAAGGGACACTAACATTAATAACACATTCATACTGACATATTTACATCACAAGTACATCTACATGTTTTACACTACCATGATTTTAACCCCATAATTGAAAACAAGTACATATATAGTAAATCGAAGTCAAATATCTACGCCCATATATATAATAACGGAAATTTTACAATAAGAAAACCCCATAAGATCAAGACTACAGGCCTGCAGTCATCGTGGGAACCTATAAGTGGTGAGTTTAATAAAAGATATTATTAAAATATATATATGATGATTTAAAATTTGACTTAAAAAAAAAAAAAAAAATAAATTAAATATATATACTTGATCAATTATAAATATTATGCTATTGACATGATAATTCAACATTAAATTGAACACTAAATACATCATTTTCCCTTCTAATGAGTTACTTTAATTGATAAAATTTTTATCAGAATATTGTAATTTTTTTTTAATTCTTAGATTTTTTTTTAATTTTACATAATTTTAACTTTTAAATAAATGTTTCAAGTTTTGTTTGACATTAGATTTATTTTTCACTTTCTTTAAATTCAATTTCTTGCATTATTGTTATTGTTATTAGATTATGAATTTTGTTATTGAAAATTTTAATATATAATGACATATACATTTCTTACTTTGAATTAAATATTTCTTTAATATGGATTTCTAATTTATTTAATTAATTCGCGAAAAATGTAGACCTGTTTAGTTAGAAAAGTAAATTGGGCTATTCATGGAATTTATTTTGAATAGCATAGGTTAAGGGTGGGTTAAGAGAGGAGTGAGTAGAATTTCGGCTAATACTTATTCCGAACCAGGACTCATTTACATTCATCTCTATTTAGGATTTTTCTCTCTCTCGAAATTGTTATAGTCGTTTCTAGGGTTTGTTTGCTACTATATTTTTTTTTATTTTTGAGATAACGAACCGCCTTATCTTATCAGAGGAAAAGATTCCCCCCCATTATCCCTGAGCACGGCCGGACTGATTAGTAGCACTCTCCTTTGAATGATAAGGCTCGTCGGGAAATGGTTCGTTACAATTTCTTAGTATATTGTATTTTCCCTATTCCTGAAAATAACTTTGACAGTTTTCAAGCTACGAGTGTTTTGCGTAACGCACTTTCTTTTGACAAATCGCTTACTCAAAAATCTTAGTTCTTAAAATTGGTAAAATTGGGATATCATTAAATGTTTGATACAGAGTAAATTTCTTTGTATATTGTATATTTTAAGTTTCATAAATTGGTTAAAATTGGGATATCATTCAAATTTTTCGTACAGAGTAAATTTCTTAGTATATTGTATTTTCCCTATTCCTGAAAATAACTTTGACAGTTTTCAAGCTACGAGAGTTTTGTATACCTAATTGTAATTCATAAGAAACCAACTCTCTTTTGACATATCGCTTTTTCAAAAATCTTAAGTTCTTAAAATTGGTAAAATTGGGATATCATTAAAATATTTGGTACAGAGTAAATTTCTTAGTATATTGTATTTTCCCTATTCCTGCAAATAACTTTGACAGTTTCAAGCTACGACAGTTTTGAATACCCATTTTAATCCATAAGAAAACGCACTTTCTTTTGACATATCGCTTCTTCAAAAATCTTAAGTTCTTAAACTTGGAAAAATTTGAATATCAGTACAATTTTTGATACAGAGTAAATTACTTAGTATATTGTATTTTCCCTGTTCCTGCAAATAACTTTGACAGTTTTCAAGCTATGTATTTTCACTATTCCTGCAAATAACTTTGACAGTTATCAAACTACGACTGTTTTGTATACCTCATTTTAATGCATAAGAAATGCACTTTATTTTGACATATCGCTTATTCAAAAATCTTAAGTTCATAAAATTGGTAAAATTGGGATATCATTAAAATTTTTGGTATAGGGTAAATTTCTTAGTAAATGGTATTTTCCCTATTCCTTTAAATAACTTTGACAGTTTTCAAGCTACGACACAAAATTTGTTTAATTCGGCGCCACAAGCTTTTATTCAACGGCAACCAATTTCTTCTACAACAAATTTTACAGCTAACGCCCCAGCAAATACAGAGTCCGGCCCGCTACCAAATTTAGCATCACCACAAAGGCTGCAGCAAAACTACCTTAATTCACGGCAGTCGCTCCCAAAAGAATTGCCGACATTTTCTGGCCAACCAGAAGAATGGCCCATCTTTATTTCAACTTACGAGTGGTCCACCGACGCCTGCGCATTTACCGATGCCGAAAACCTCATCCGTCTCCAAAAGGCATTGAAAGGAGAAGCCTTGCACAGCGTCCAACAAATTTTGATTCATCCTTCTAATGTTCCCGGCGTACTCCAAGTACTTCGTATGCTGTATGGTCAACCTGAAAAAATAATAAATTCAATTAAAAATAGAATTAATTCATCACCAAAGTTGATGAAAATAATTTAAAGTCACTTACCTCTTTAGCCATTGAAGTCCGCAGCCTTATATCCACAATTACCTCAAGTAATTTACATGATGAAATTAATAATTCATCACTTCTTTTTGATTTGGTACAAAAGCTTCCACCTTCGTACCAAATGCAATGGGCAACACAAAAAATACAGCTGATAAACAAAAAACCAAATTTGTTCGAATTTGACAAATGGTTTTTATACCCTACACCACTTTAGTGGGGAGGGTATATTGGATTTGTGCTGATGTTTGTAACATACAAAAATATTCGTCCTAGACCCACCTTAAAGTATACCAATCGGCTTAGAATCGTTTTCTGAGTCGATTAAGCTATGTCCGTCCGTCCGTCCGTCCGTCCGTCTGGCTGGCTGGCTGGCTGGCTGGCTGTCCATGTAAACCTTGTGCGCAAGGTACAGGTCGCAATTTTCAAGATAATTGGATGAAATTTGGCACGCACGTTTTATTTGACCTAAGGACGAAGCCTATTGAAAATGGTTGAGATCGGTCCATTATTTCACCTAGCCCCCATAGAACAGAACCCCCCGAAAAGGGCTTCTGAGCTCATAATTATGTTAAATATACAGATATATCGATAAAATACGGCACAACTAAGTTTTATAGAAGTCTTGATGACCCTGCCAAATTTCATAAAGATCGGGCCACATTTGACCCTAGCTCCCATACAAAGTCCCCTTCAGAAAATTACTTGAATGTCCCAAATTAGCTTATAAACACAAATATCGCAATGAAATTCAGCACAATAAAATATTATGTCAATATAAATATATTCACAAAATTTTATCGGGCTTGGTCCATATTTGCCCCTAGCCCCCATATAAAGCCTCTTTCAGAAAATTAGTTTTTCATCCATAAATTGCTTAAATGTATCGGAACAAGGGAATATTGAAGATAAATGCTTTATTATGAAAAATAAATCACATTTAATATTCATAACTGGTGTAGGGTATCATATGGTCGGCCACGCCCCGACTATAATTTCTTACTTGTTTAATATTGGTATAACAGCCAGCAGTATAACAGTTGATCACTGTACAAACAAAATAAACAAAACAAACAAAGAAAAAACAATAACACAAGCAAATGCAACAACAAACAAGAGAGCTTTTATTCACTCCCATAGTGAGCGCAAATGCATTGTGTGTAACGACAACAACATTAATTGTAGAACAGTAGCAAACTGCCCAACATATTTATCGATGGAATCGTGGTGAAAAATGAAACATAGTAAGAACAAACAAACTATGTAAATTTTGTTTATTTAAACACAGTGGAGACTGCAATAAGAAAAAAAGTGCGGTAAAGAGGGATGCGAATATTTTCACCACCCTTCATTACATCGATATTCGTACCGGTTACTCAACAACAAAGTGAAGTGTCAAATAAAAACACACATGTTGTTGAAAAAGAAGTTGTAAACAATACACACAGTGCAAAAATAAATAATATTTTGTTTAAAATAATTCCTGTGGAAATTTATGGAAAAATAAAACTATTAAAACATTTGCCTTTATAGACGAAGGCTCGTCGATCAGTTTAATGGACGAATCGTTGGTAAATGAATTAGAAATGGATGGAGTTTTAAATCCATTGTGTTTGCGGTGGACGGGAGGTATGGAAAGAAGTGAAGACAGTTCAAAGAAACTTAAAATTTGGATGTTTCTACGGTGAAATCATTAAATTTGCCAATACAGTCTTTGGACTATAAAATATTGTCGCAGCGCTATCGCAACTTGCGAAAACTTCCTGTAGAAAGTTACAGTGATGCAGTGCCACAAATATTAATTGGATTGAATCATTTTGATTTAGGAGTTTCAAGCAAGATACGTGAAGGGTCTCCACATGAGCCCGTAGCTGTGTGCACAAAACTTGGATAGCTGATTTATGGCACTGTAGCTGACAACAACAACACAAGTAAGCATTTTAATTTTCATATATGCGATTGCTCAGCCACTGCTGATAAGTTAGATGAGCTGGTTAGGAATTTTTACTCCCTTGATAGTGTGGGGATTTGTGTTAGAAATCCTCTTGCAGCTGAAAGTGATAGAAGGGCATTAGATTTACTGGACAAATTTACAAAACAAAAGCCAAGTGGGCATTATGAAGTTCCATTGTTATGGAAGTTTGATTTTATTGAGTTGCCGGACAGTTACGACATGTGATTAAAGCGTCTTATTTGCCTAGAAAGAAAATTGCTACACAATGTAGAACTTTTTAAATTTTTTAAAGAAACGATTTCCAAATATTTATCTAAAGGCTACATACGAAAATTAAATATTAATGAAATTGATCGTTCTGATAAAAAAATTTGGTATCTTCCAATTTTTGCGGTTTTTAATAAAAATAAACCCGGTAAATCGCGTGTCGTTTGGGATGCAGCTGCCAAATCAAATGGTATGTCCCTAAATTCGTATTTGCTTAAGGGACCTGATTACTTGGCCTCATTGCCATCAATTCTTTTTAAATTTCGCCAGAAATCTGTGGCTATTTGTAGTGACATCGAGGAGATGTTCCATCAGGTCCACATCCGACCTGAAGATCGTGACGTTCAACGATTTCTTTGGCGTGACTGTTTACAAGATAAATCCCCAGATATTTACGTGATGGCTGTTATGATATTTGGAGCCACGTGTGCTCCAAGCATTTCTCAGTACATCAAATATTTAAATGCGAGTAAATTTGAAAAAGAGTTCCCCATAGCAGCCAGGGCTATAAAAGAAAATCATTATGTGGATGATTTCCTTGACTCAGTCGATAAGTCTGATGAGGCTATTAAACTAATTTCGGATGTTTCATACATTCATCAGCAAGCTGGTTTTAATATTCGAAATTGGATTTCAAACAACAAACTGGTATTAAAATCCATTCCTCAGAATAATTCGATAGGAGCTTAATGCCTTAATTTAAAAGAAGAAAATCAAATTGAAAAGGTTTTAGGCAATTTTTGGGAACATCAAGAGGATGTTATAACGTTTAAAATTTCTGCATGGTTAATAGAAAGCGATATATTTTCTGGAGGAAAAGTACCTACAAAGAGGGAAATGTTAAGACTAGTTATGTCAATTTATGACCCCCTTGGTCTAATTGGACATATCATTATGTATGTAAAGGTCCTTATGCAAGAAGTTTGGCGTTCAAAGGTTGATTGGGATGAACAGATTCCTCCCGAACTGTATACCAAATGGATTAAATGGGTTAATATTTTACCCTCTATTGAAAAAATAAAAATTCCTCGATGTTATTTAAAATATTTTGAAAATTACAATAATGTAGAGGTTCAGTTGCATACATTTGTGGATGCAAGTAAAGATGGTTATGCAGCTGTGTGCTACTTCAGGTTAAAGAAAAATAATGAAATAATTTGTTCTATAATTGGGGCCAAAACTAGGGTGGCTCCTATGAAAATAACATCAGTTCCACGTCTAGAACTAATGGCTGCCCTAATAGGGTCTCGTTTTGCTAAATACGTAACACAAAACCATGATTTAAAAATTAATGAAAGATTTCTGATAATTGCAGATGGTTCCAAGGACCCGAATTTTTACTTCGTCCAGAAAATGAATGGCCTCAAGCTGTTCTTTTCCCGAACTCAACAGAAGAAGAAACCTTTACACCACTCGTTCAAAATTACAAATTTTGACCCGATTTTTAACGTGTTTAAATTTTCAAAATGGACACGTCTTGTACGAGCCGCAGCTTATGTTCTACGATTTATAAATAATTGCCGCATGATTAAAAAACAAAAAAATGAATTTACTCAAGAGGAGTTACAAAAGGCTGAAAATGTTTTATACATGCAGGCTCAAAATGAACAAAAGTCCGTATTTAGATGACGGTATTTTGCGAGTTCATGGCAGAATCGATAACGCGGATATATCAATGGACCAAAAGCGTCCGATAATATTACCACGGAAAAGTTATATTACCAAACTTATATTAATGCATTATCATATGAAATTCTATCACATGAATCATGAAACTGCCATCAATGAAATTAGACAAAAATATTCAATTTCAAGGCTACGTGCCATATACAAAACCGTACTTAACAACTGTCAAATGTGTAAAATAAAAAAAGCTATGCCTCAAAATCCACAAATGGCGAAACTGCCCCATGCTCGTGTCGCTTCATTTGTTGCACCGTTCACCTTTACTGGAATCGACTTCTTCGGACCCATTATGGTCACCATAAATCGACATAAAGAGAAACGGTATGGATGTTTATTTACTTGTTTAACAGTCAGGGCAGTCCACATTGAGATTGCACATTCTCTGACGACCAGCTCCTGTATTTTAGCCATCCGCAATTTTATGGCACGCAGAGGAATTCCCCAAGAATTTTACAGCGACAACGGGACAAATTTTGTCGGAGCTGAGAGAGAGCTTCGCGAGACTTTAGCAGATGTGGATAAGGATGAGTTAGTGAAAACTTTCACTACAACGACAACGAAGTGGAATTTTAATCCTCCAGCTTCGCCCCACATGGGAGGAGCCTGGGAGCGACTTGTACGCTCCATAAAAACAATTTTGTACAAAATAATGCCTTCAAGGTCACCAAGCGATGAGCTTCTACAAAGTATGCTGATAGAGGTGGAAAATATCGTAAATTCAAGGCCACTCGCCTACGTTCCTGTGGATGCAGAATCAAACGAAGCATTGACGCCGAACCAATTCCTGGTGGGAAGTTCTTCAGGACTGAAGACTATGTCAGTTTGTAGCGACAGTGCTATATTATTAAAACAAAGTTGGCTTACATCTCAACAATACGCCAATATTTTTTGGAAGAAATGGCTTAGTGAATATTTACCGTCGTTAGTTTGTAGGTCGAAATGGCATGATCGACCAAAACCTTTATGTCAGGGGGACTTGGTTATTATTGTTGACCCTTCCCTTTCGCGTAATGTCTGGCTGCGTGGTAAAGTCTTGGAGACTAGATTGGCAAAAGATGGCCACGTACGAAGCGCAAAAGTACTTACTCAACATGGAGTTCTGCGGCGAAGCTGGCGATTTTAGAAGTTGCTCACCAAAAAGAGTCTGACTGCGAAGAAGCTTCTTGCCATACTGCGGGGGGAATGTTAACGCCACTACAAAAATCCCCATGATTTTTTATACCATCTGGCATCTCTTAATTTTAATTTATTATAATTAATATTTTTGCTGATTGTCAATCATTACAATTATTGCTGATTGTCAATCATTACAATTATTGCTGATTGTCAAGCATTACAAAGATAACAAAAGAAATAAGTTTAGGTTGAAGCCATGTTCTTAGCTCTGCCATTTTTTAATTAACCACAAGTTACATTAATTGCAAGTCGGCAGAACTCAGGACATAATTAAAATTCATTAAGAATTTAAATTAAACATTTCCTAGTGGTTTCCATACCAAAAAGTATGTAGAATTAATTATAATTATTTTTTATTTCCAAATTCCTAATTATTTGAATTTATTTAGGAATTTAATATTTAAGTACACTTGTTGAATAAATTAAGTTTTTATAAAACTCGTGTATTTTTATTCAAAATCCCCGTGGAAGTCACTAGAAGTTATTTAGACTGGCGTGTCTCCAACAGTAAATTTCTTAGTAAATGGTATTTTCCCAATTCCTTTAAATAACTTTGATAGTTTTCAAGCTACGAGAGTTTTGTGTACCTCATTTTAATCCATAAGAAACGCACCTTCTTTTGACATATCGCTTCTTCAGAAATCTTAAGTTCTTAAAATTGGTAAAATTGGGATATCATTAAAATTTATGGTACAGTGTAAATTCTTAGTATATTGTATTATCCCTATTCCTGCAAATAACTTTGACAGTTTTCAAGCTACGACAGTTTCGTATACCTCATTTTAATCCATAAGAAACGCACTTTCTTTTGTCATGTCGCTTATTCAAGCTAAGACAGTTTTGTATACCTCATTTTAATCCATAAGATACCTACTTTCTTTTGACATACCGCTTCTTCAAAAATCTTAAGTTCTTAAAATTGGGATATCTCTACAATTTTGGTACAGAGTAAATTTCTTAGTATATTGTATTTTCTCTATTCCTGCAAATAACTTTGACAGTTTTCAAGCTACGACAGTTTTGTATACTTCATTTCAATCCATAAGAAACGCACTTTCTTTTGACATATCGCTTCTTAAAATGCTTAAGTCTAAAAATAGGTAAAATTGGGATATCACTACAATTTTTGGTACAGAGTAAATTTCTTAGTATATTGTATTTTCCCTATTCATGCAAATAACTTTGACAGTTTTCAAGCTACGAGAGTTTTGTATGCTTCATTTCAATCCATTAGAAACGCACTTTCTTTTGACATATCGCTTCTTCAAAATTCTTAAGTTCTTAAAATAGGTAAAATTGGAATATCATTAAAATATTTGGTACAAAGTAAATTTCTTAGTATATTGTATTTTTCCCTATTCCTGCAAATAACTTTGACAGTTTTCAAGCTACGAGAGTTTTGTATACCTCATTTTAATCCAGAAGTAACCAACTTTTTTTTGACATATCGCTTCTTCAAAATCTTAAGTTCTTAAAATTGGTAAAATTTTGATATCATTACAATTTTGGTACAGGGTAAATTTCTTAGTATATTGTATTTTCCCTATTCCTGAAAATAACTTTGACAGTTTTCAAGCTACGAGAGTTTTGTATACCTCAATTTAGTCCATAAGTAACCAACTTTCTTTTGACATATCGCTTCATCAAAAATCTTAAGTTCTTAAAATTGGTAAAATTGGGATATCATTAAAATATTTGGTACAGAGTAAATTTCTTAGTATATTGTATTTTCCCTATTCCTGCAAATAACTTTGACAGTTTTCAAGCTACGACAGTTTTTGTATACCTCATTTTAATCCATAAGAAACCTACTATCTTTTTGACATATCGCTTCTTCAAAAATCTTAAGTTCTTTAAATTGGTAAAAATTTCTTAGCATATTGTATTATCCCTATTCCTGCAAATAATTTTGACAGTTTTCAAGCTACGACAGTTTCGTATACCTCATTTTAATCCATAAGAAACGCACTTTCTTTTGTCATGTCGCTTATTCAAGCTAAGACAGTTTTGTATACCTCATTTTAATCCATAAGATACCTACTTTCTTTTGACATATCGCTTCTTCAAAAATCTTAAGTTCTTAAAATTGGTAAAATTGGGATATCTCTACAATTTTTGTTACAGAGTAAATTTCTTAGTATATTGTATTTTCCCTATTCCTGCAAATAACTTTGACAGTTTTCAAGCTACGACAGTTTTGTATACTTCATTTCAATCCATAAGAAACGCACTTTCTTTTGACATATCGCTTCTTAAAAATGCTTAAGTCTAAAAATAGGTAAAATTGCGATATCACTACAATTTTTGGTACAGAGTAAATTTCTTAGTATATTGTATTTTCCCTATTCATGCAAATAACTTTGACAGTTTTCAAGCTACGAGAGTTTTGTATGCTTCATTTCAATCCATTAGAAACGCACTTTCTTTTGACATATCGCTTCTTCAAAATTCTTAAGTTCTTAAAATAGGTAAAATTGGAATATCATTAAAATATTTGGTACAAAGTAAATTTCTTAGTATATTGTATTTTCCCTATTCCTGCAAATAACTTTGACAGTTTTCAAGCTACGAGAGTTTTGTATACCTCATTTTAATCCAGAAGTAACCAACTTTTTTTTGACATATCGCTTCTTCAAAAATCTTAAGTTCTTAAAATTGGTAAATTTTTGATATCATTACAATTTTTGGTACAGAGTAAATATCTTAGTATATTGTATTTTCCCTATTCCTGAAAATAACTTTGAGAGTTTTCAAGCTACGAGAGTTTTGTATACCTCAATTTAGTCCATAAGTAACCAACTTTCTTTTGACATATCGCTTCTTCAAAAATCTTAAGTTCTTAAAATTGGTAAAATTAGGATATCATTAAAATATTTGGTACAGAGTAAGTTTCTTAGTATATTGTATTTTCCCTATTCCTGCAAATAACTTTGACAGTTTTCAAGCTACGACAGTTTTGTATACCTCATTTTAATCCATAAGAAACCTACTATCTTTTTGACATATCGCTTCTTCAAAAATCTTAAGTTCTTAAAATTGGTAAACATTTCTTAGTATATTGTATTATCCCTATTCCTGCAAATAACTTTGACAGTTTTCAAGCTACGACAGTTTTGTATACCTCATTTTAATCCATTAGAAACGCACTTTCTTTTGACATATCGCCTATTCAAGCTACGACAGTTTTGTATGCCTCATTTTAATCCATAAGAAACCTACTTTCTTTGACATATCCCTTCTTCAAAAATCTTAAGTTCTTAAAATTGGTAAAATTGGGATATCATTCAAATTTTTGGTACAGAGTAAATTTCTTAGTATATTGTATTTTCCCTATTCCTGAAAATAACTTTGACAGTTTTCAAGCTACGACAGTTTTGTATACCTCATTTAATCGATAAGAAACGCACTTTCTTTGAAATATCGCTTCTTCAAAAATCTTAAGTTCTAAAATTGGTAAAATTGGGCTATAAGTACAATTTTTGGTACAGAGTAAATTTCTTAGTATATTGTATTATCCCTATTCCTACAAATAACTTTGACAGTTTTCAAGCTACGACAGTTTTTTATACCTCATTTTAATCCATAAGAAACGCACTTTCTTTTGACAAATCGCTTATTCAATAATCTTAAGTTCTTAAACTTGGTAAAATTGGGATATCAGTACAATTTTTGGTACATAGCACAGTGGGGCAGAATAGAAATTTTTGGAAATAAATCTGGCATTTCTAAACGGCTGATCCGATCGGGATAAAATTTGGCGTGAGCGTAGCCAAGGAGTATTCGAGTTTAAGTTTTGAAGATGAACCCTGCAGATGCCCCAGGGACGGCGCTGTGGCGGCTCAAAGTAGGGTACCTACGACATGTAAAATTTTTAAACTCTTGCCATTTTTTTGTTTTCACCCAAATACAAAGATTTTTATATTTTGTGAAAGCGCTCGACGAGATCTTGAAAAAACATGCTTGGACATACTACTTATCTCTTATAATATCCGAGTTATGGCATTTAAAAATTTAGTGATACAAAATTTACCATACCTTGGTCCGCCTTTTTTTTGAATACCGGGCGTAATTTTGGACCAAATGGACTCAATTTTTTCTTGTTAGTTATACAACAAAATTTCCAATAATATACAAAAAAATTCAGATCAATATCGTTTACAGATCCAAAAATATACGTTTTTTAATTTAAAAATTCAAAAAATTTTAGATTTTTGGCGTTTTTTTGCCAAAAATGTGTCTTAACTCTTTTATTAATAAAATAAAATTTTTATTAAGAACATATAACAATTTTATAATTTTCTAAAAGGTATCTTTACGCAGAACGCTTTGGCGTAAAAAACTTGTCCTATTTTTTGAAAATGTTGCCACTGCGTCCTTCCGAATATGACCTATTTTTTATCAAAACTTCAACTTTGGGCGACATGTTCTAAAATCCCAAAGCTGGGATCAGAAAACTGAAAGCAGTTTTGGAAACCTCAATATGTTTTCTATTTACTCCAAAAGTATTTTCCCAGCCCTGAAAGAAATGTGGACCCTATAGGCAAAAAAGTAAAAAATCCCATTTTTGGGATTTTTATTCCTATTTTTGGGAATTGCGGGATGCCCTTTGACCTTTTCAATTTTTTTTTTGCATATTCTTATTTGAAATGACAAATTTAACAAGCGTTGAAAATTTCATTGAGTTTTGTTCATAAATAAAGATTTTGTCATATATTACATATTTGTTTAATTTCTAAAACTATGATTTATATCAAAATTTTAATAGGATCGCAGATAGCTACAACAATTTAGTCCATATTTATCCCTTAATATCATTTTTTAGTTAGATATGGAAATTCTCGACCCTTTACAAAAAATTTCAAGCCAATATCTCAATTACATTCAAAAATATGTTCATTTAAAACCTGTGTCCTTTAATTTCATCTTTTCATATTTTAGTATTAAGTATGACAGCACTTATTTAAATCTTATATTTACCTATTTTCTATTTGTTTGCTTATCCTTATAATTGAAAGGTCCTATTATGCTTAAATTTTCAAAAATTTATAACTATTTTTACCTAAATTTTTTCGACAGATCATTTCGTTCTGTTTCGTTTATGATCATGTAGGTAAAAATATACAGGTAATGATAATTTCGATTCATTCACTAATAAGAAATATCAATGACTGAATTACAGGTTATAGTAATATAGTCCTAAATGTTAATAGGTAGACAATTCGTAATTTTTTACTTTGGAATACCTGTATCGGAAATGACAAGAATTGGTATATAAGTAAACTTCTCAGATTTTAAGTACCATATTTAATAAATCTACAATGAAGATTACATTAAAGTACGAAGAGTTGTGTTCCGTTTTATGGAGTATATCTTCAAAAGGGCCAGAAAGAATTGAAGACATTTCAAATTATATAAAAACTACATATAGTAGAAAAGTAGACAAAACAGGCATATCAAAAATTGAAAACTTTTTAAAACTTTTGATGTAAAAAGTAAGTCTGTGGATGGAAATCAAAAGAAATTTCGATTAAAATTTTGTAGTTGGATGGAAACTACTACGGAAATCTCAACTTACAACACATCAATAGGAGCGCCTTGCAAGTCATACGAAGACTTATGTTCAAGGTAAAAAAAAAGAGGGTCACACAAAAACTTTTTTCAATCTCAAATGAGGAAATTGCTGATACATTTAACGAAATGCTGAAAAAGGAAAACCAACATATGGATGTCGTACATATTGCAAACTATTCTTCCTAATGCATCACCAAAACGACTTAAGCGAATTGTGGAAAGTATACCAACTCCAACATCATAATCAAATTTTACTGAAGAGGAAGCAATAGCGCTTATGTTGGAACTGGGTCTCAGTCGAAATAAGTACCAAATATTAAGGAAAGCTCTGCATGAAAAAGGACACAATATATTACCATCATACAAGGCGATCCAGGAAAAAAAAACAAACTATCCTACTAAATCAACAAAAAATAATGAAGAATTGAAAGAACTGAGAGCTGCGGAAAAAAGCAGAATCCAAGAAGAATTTAAAGTTCAGATGCGATTAAACATCGACAAACCACTTTCAAGTTGCGGTAGTACAAATGACGGTAATACGTCGAGAAGGTTTTTTCGTGATTTTGAAATTACTTCAAAAATAACTGGAATCGACAAGGAGTTGCTTCGAAGAGTTAACACTATTTTAATGGCACTGAATAGTAAACATAAAATTAATGAAAATCGATTTGGGGAATACACGTCTGAAATTTCTAAATTACTTGTATCTCTGTATCCATGGAGGGAACTAACACCAACAGTACACAAAGTATTGTGTCATGGTCAAATAATAATTGAATCGAATATTCTTCCACTTGGAGAGTTAACAGAAGAAGCCCAGGAAGCGAGGAATCGAGATTTTAAGCATGTTCAACTATTCAGCTCAAGAAAATGCCCCAGGCAATCACAGAATGAAGATATTTTTAATAGTTTACTTCTATCTTCTGATCCTGTTCTTTCAACTATGCGAAAAAGATGGATTTGTTATGAAACTCTATCATCTCAAAACAAGGAAGATTTAAAGGACTTATATTACCTTCTGGATATGTATACCGATATGACAGATTATTTTATAGAAAATAAGTAGTGTTAGGAATTAACTATATAAGTAGGTTGTAAGAATTAATTGTATTATGTTTAAGATAAACAGTTCAAATAAAAAAGCTATTATACTACTGATGATATCCCGGAAAAACTACATTGAAAAGTAATGAGTTAAAAAGCTAAAAAAACCTATTTGCACTACTTCTTCATTAGCATTTAGAGTCATTATTTTAACACGGTGATGTCATTGGAGGCAAGTACTTCTACGCTCGCTTACAAATAGGGAGTTAAAGAAGTACTTACCACGCTCGCTTACAAATAGGGACTTATAGAAGTCATTACAAATAGGGACTTATAGAAGTCATTACAAATAGGGACTTCAAGAAGTCATTATAAATAGGA
>NW_023996644.1:0-36385 GCF_015586225.1 Lucilia sericata | reverse complement strand
AAAAAAGATGGGGGGTATATTGTTTTTGTCATTCCGTTTGTAACACATCGAAATATTCATCTAAGACCCATAAAAGTATATATATTCTGGATCCTCATTAATTCTAAGACGATCTAGCCATGTCCGTCCGTCTGTCCGTCTGTCTGTCCGTCTGTTGAAAACACGATAGAGTCCAAACGGAAGCAGCTAGCGAGCTGAAATTTTGCACAAATATTTTATATTGATACAGTTTGTTTGGTATTGAAAATGGGTAATATCGGTCCACGATTTCGCCTAGCCCCCATATAAGGTCCCCCTCAGAAAATGACATTAACGTTCATAACTGACTAAAAGAAGCAGCTATAGCGATGAAATTCGACATAAACATATCTTTTAGGAATCTTAGTATCATTGTAAAATTTTATAAGGATCGGTCCATAATTGACCCTATCCCCCATATAAGGTCCCCCTCAGGAAATGACTTTAACGCTCATAACTGACTAAAAAAGCAGCCATAGCGATGAAATTCGACATATACATATTTTTTAGGAACCTTAATATCATTGTAAAATTTTATAAGGATCGGTCTATAATTGACCCTATCCCCCATATAAGGTCATCCTCAGAAAAGGACATAAACGTTCATAACTGATTAAAAAAGCAGCTATAGCGATGAAATTCGACATAAACCTATCATATAGGAGTCTTAATATCACTGTAAAATTTTATAAGGATCGGTCCATAATTGACCCTATCCCCCATATAAGGTCCCCCTCAGAAAATGACTTTAACGCTCATAACTGACTAAAAAAAGCGGCCATAGCGATGAAATTCGACATATACATATTTTTTAGGAACCTTAATATCATTGTAAGATTTTATAAGGATCGGTCTATAATTGACCCTATCCCCCATATAAGGTCCTCCTCAGAAAAGGACATTAACGCTCATAACTGATTAAAAAAAGCAGCTATAGCGATGAAATTCGACATAAACCTATCTTATAGGAGTCTTAGTATCATTGTAAAATTTTATAAGGATCGGTCCATAATTGACCCTATCCCCCATATAAGGTCCCCCTCAGAAAATGACTTTAACGCTCATAACTGACTAAAAAAAGCAGCTATAGAGATGAAATTCGACTTAAACATATTTTTTTGGAATCTTAATATCATTGTAAAATTTTATAAGAATCGGTCCATAATTGACCCTATCCCACATATAAGGTCCCCCTCAGAAAACGACATTAACGCTCATAACTGACTAAAAAAAGCAACTATAGCGATGAAATTCGACTTAAACATATTTTTTTGGAACCCTAATATCATTGTAAAATTTTATAAGAATCGGTCCATAATTGACCCTATCCCCCATATAAGGTCCCGCTCAGAAAATGACATTAACGCTCATAACTGACTAAAAAAGCATCTATAGCGATGAAATTCGACATAAACATATTTTTTAGAAAATTGTAAAATTTTATAAGGATCGGTCCATAATTGACCCTACCCCCCATATAAGGTCCCCTTCAGAAAATGACTTTAACGCTCATAAGTGTCCAAAAGAAGCATATATAGCGATGAAATTCGAGATGAACATATTTTATAGGAACCTAAATCGCTTTGTAAAATTGTATATGGATGGGTTCATAATTGACCCTACTCCCCATATAAGGTCCCCTTCAGAAAAATACTTTGACGCTCAGAATGGTCTAAAATAAGCATCTATAGAAATTCGACACGAACATATTTTATAGAAACTTTAATATCATTGTAAAATTTTATAAGGATCGGTCCATAATTGACCCCCCATATGGTCCCCTTCGGAAAATGGCTTTAACGCTCATTACTAGCCTAAATTAAAATCGTTATAGAAGATTTGACGAGTATCGGTCCATAATTGACCAAACGTCCCCTCAGAAAATAATTTTAACGCTTTTTGCTACCTTAAAAATACAAGGACAGCTACAAAATTCGACAAAAATTTCCCTATACATAGATGTTTTGATAATAACAAAAGCATCGATTCTTAAATAGCAAAGTTTATTTATAAGGAAGCATTCCTTTTTGGCAATAATTTGATGGTGGGTATACAAGATTCGGCACAGCCGAATATAACACTCTTACTTGTTTTTCACTGACATTCCAACTAAGCAATAATACTGTAAATCATTTTAATTTAAGAGTATGTAATTAACATACTAATATGTAAATGTTAATCTCTTATGATTTATAAAAAAATAAAAGATTTCATTTGTTGTTGCTTCTTTTATACAAATTCAAATGCAAGAAATATGAAATGAGAAGAATAATGTTGAATCAAACTTACCGCATCATGCGAATCCAATGAAGGCCTCCACAGGAACTTGTTGATGTAGGTATTGTAGTTGTTGATGTAAAAGGTTTGTTAAATTATTCTTGCATTTTATAGTATTGCCAATGTATTAGTAAATAGGTTTTTTATGCAGAAATTTTTAGTAGTTTTATAACAACATTTTTTTGGCAATGCAAGATTAAATTTAGGATTTCATCTCCATTTGGGAAAACTCTACGAATTTAAGTGATGAAAGATGTTGATTAGCTTGAAAAATTACATCTTAGAGACGTTTAAAGGCTCTCAAGTTGAAGAATGTTGAGGATTTCGAGCAGATTATGATGAAAATCTGGTATTTTTGAAGTTTTTAGTTTCCAATGGTTATTTCCATTGGATTTGGTTCACAAATGTAAAGTTGTCTTCAGATATGTTGTGTTAATTTGGAGTTTTTTTTTTCTCTTTTTTTTTATCCCATGAAATCTATCGAATGTGGATGGATGTGGATCTATCGAAAATGTACGCCCCAGGTGAATTCCAGACGATATATTGGCTTTGTCCAATAGTGAGGTTAGGGGCCGTATTAATAATCTCAAAAATTTTTCTCACTAGCTATTCCTAAAGACAAAAATCCTTATAAAATTCCACTATGCATTTTTAATCTAAATTTTACCTTGGATTTGTTTCCGATAATCCAAATTTACTATGTTTATTGCAACCTGTTGCCACTTTATTAAAGAAGTTTACCACTTTAAGTAAAAAAAATCAAGTTTTCAATTTTTCAAAAACTTTTTCTTTTCTTTTTTAGACCGATGTTTCTTTATGATGTAAATGGTTTCAAATTGAAGATAAAAAGAATTTTTAGTTTTTAATTAAGTATCCATTATACCTCGTGATATGAAAACGTGAAATACGTGTAAAACAAAGATCGTAATGATTTAAATTCGTCTAAAATCGTTGTAATAAAAGGTAGCAGGATTTTAGTGTTGGTAAAGTCCAAATCACTAATATGACCATTTGGGTTACCATTGAAATATATTACTATAGTCAATTAATACTTCCGATTCCTAAATTCATTTCCTTTTTACCACAAATGTTATATATCATATATTTTTCTATTTTGTAATGAAATTGAATATATGTATATATTTTATATTCTTTCTGATAAAAAAAATAGAAAATTAAAACCAGAATTTGTAGGCATTATTTATCCCAATAGTCATTCTTATGACTTTTAGTGCAGACATCAACCATATACTACTTTTCTACATGATCATATACAACTATGTAATCCTCTCAATAAATAAGATGTAAATATATGGTAAACAAAAAAAAAACTAAATTACAGCTGTGAATGAACAAGATCATCATGTCAACATTAATAATTTTATTAAAAAAAAAAATATTTTAAAGCTTAACATTAATTTAGAAGACAATAAAACACGACAAACAGTCTCTGGTATAAGAGTTTTTATAAAAGTTTACTGAGTTTAACCAAAGGTAAGACATGTAATAGTATAATGGTTAACCCTTTGTGATGTCTTGCAGTTGCCGAAATTTGATCTAAAGGATTTGATCTAGAATAACAAGTCGAATGCTTTTTACTGCCGGAAACATTATAGATCACTATCTAAATTATATATCGCAAGGAAAAGTGTTCCTAAGAGTTTTTATTCGAAAGCTGCTTTATTATGTTATTTCAGAGAAATTTTTGTATTGTCATTTACTTTACTTATAGTGTTAAGTTGACCATATTTTAATAAAGTTCATAACTAAATAACAAATTACATTTTACCAGTAATACATTTGTCGATAAAAAAAAATACATATTAGCGCAAAAGCTCTAGAATGATTTGTAACAAAAAGTTAAAGAATTAAAGCTGAAGAAAATACTGAATACCATTTTCATTTAAGTGCAAATATGATATTTTTTTTCATAAATTTTAATTTCGAAACAAATCTTGCCCAAGTTGTTTTGTGTACCAAATGAAAAAAATCAAGAATAAGTAAATAAGTTAAAGACATTGAAAAATGACCATTACAAGAGTAAATTTCTTAGTATATTGTATTTTCCCTATTCCTTCATTTTAATCCATAAGAAACGTACTTTCTTTTGACATATAGCTTCTTCAAAAATCGTAAGTTCTTAAAATTGGTAAAATTGGGATATCATTAAAATTTTTGGTACAGAGAAAATTTCTTAGTATATTGTATTATCCCTATTCCTGCAAATAACTTTGACAGTTTTCAAGCTACGACAGTTTTGTATACCTCGTTTTAATCCATAAGAAACGCACCTTCTTTTGACATGTCTCTTATTCAAAAATCTTAAGTTCTTAGAATTGGTAAAATTGGGATATCATTACAATTTTTGTTACAGAGTAAATATCTTAGCATATTGTATTTTCCCTATTCCTGCAAATAACTTTGACAGTTTTCAAGCTACAACAGTTTTGTATACCTCATTTTAATCCATAAGAAACGCACTTTCTTTTGGCTCGCTTATTCAAAAATATTAAGTTCTTAAACTTGGTAAAATTGGGATACGGACTTTCATTTGACATATCGCTTCTTCAAAAATCTTAAGTTCTTAAAATTGGTAAAATTGGGATGTCATTACAATTTTTATTACAGAGTAAATTTCTTAGTATATTGTATTTTCCCTATTCAAGCAAATAACTTTGACAGTTTTCAAGCTACGAGAGTTTTGTATACCTCATTTTAATCCATAAGAAACCCACTTTCTTTTGACATATCGCCTCTTCAAAAATCTTAAGTTCTTAAAATTGGGATATTATTAAAATATTTTGTACAGAGTAAAATTTCTTAGTATATTGTATTTTCCCTCTTCCTGCAAATAACTTTGACAGTTTCAAGCTACGACAGTTTTGAATACCTCATTGTAGTCCATAAGAAACGCACCTTCTTTTGACATATCGCTTATTCAAAAATCTTAAGTTCTTAGAATTGGTAAAATTGGGATATCATTGCAATTTTTGGTACAGAGTAAATTTCTTAGTATATTGTATTTTCCCTATTCCTGCAAATAACTTTGACAGTTTTCAAGCTACGACAGTTTTGTATACCTCATTTTAATCCATAAGAAACGCACTTTCTTTTTGCTCGCTTATTCAAAAATATTAAGTTTTTAAAATTTGTAAAATTGGGATATCAATCAAATTTTTGGTACAGAGTAAGTTTCTTATTATATTGTATTTTCCCTATTCCTGAAAATAACATTGACAGTTTTCAAGCTACGAGAGTTTTGTATACCTCATTTTAATACATAAGAAATCCAATTTCTTTTTACATATCGCTTCTTCAAAAATCTTAAGTTCTTAAAATTGGTAAATTTTAATTCATAAGAAACGCACATTCTTTTGATATATCGCTTATTCAAAAGTTTTAAGTTCTTAAAATTGGTAAAATTGGGAAATCATTACAATTCTTGGTACAGAGTAAATTTCTTATTATATTGTATTTTCCCTATTCCTTCATTTTAATCCATAAGAAACGTACTTTCTTTTGAAAAAAATCTTAAGTTCTTAAAATTGGTAAAATTGGGATATCATTACAATTTTTGTTACAGAGTAAATTTCTTTGTATATTGTATTTTCCCTATTCCTGCAAATAACTTTGACAGTTTTCAAGCTACGACAGTTTTGTATACCTCATTTTAATCCATAAGAAACCCACTTTCTTTTTACATATCGCTTCTTCAAAAATCTTAAGTTCTTAAAATTGGTAAATTTTAATCCATAAGAAATGCACATTCTTTTGATATATCGCTTATTCAAAAGTTTTAAGTTCTTAAAATTGGTAAAATTGGGAAATCATTACAATTTTTGGTACAGAGTAAATTTCTTAGTATATTGTATTATCCCTATTCCTTCATTTTAATCCATAAGAAACGTACTTTCTTTTGAAAAAAATCTTAAGTTCTTAAAATTGGTAAAATTGGGATATCATTACAATTTTTGGTACAGAGTAAATTTCTTAGTATATTGTATTTTCCCTATTCCTTCATTTTAATCCATAATAAACGTACTTTCTTTTGACATATAGCTTCTCCAAAAATAGTAAGTTCTTAAAATTGGTAAAATTGGGATATCATTAAAATTTTTGGTACAGAATAAATTTCTTAGTATATTGTATTATCCGTATTCCTGCAAATAACTTTGACAGTTTTCAAGCTACGAGAGTTTTGTATACCTCGTTTTAATCCATAAGAAACGCACTTTCTTTTCACATGTCGCTTATTCAAAAATCTTAAGTTCTTAGAATTGGTAAAATTGGGATATCATTACAATTTTTGTTACAGAGTAAATTTCTTAGTATATTGTATTTTCCCTATTCCTGCAAATAACTTTGACAGTTTTCAAGCCACGAGAGTTTTGTATACATCATTTTAATCCATAAGAAACCCACTTTCTTTTGACATATCGCTTCAAAAAGTCTTAAGTTCTTAAAATTGGTAAAATTGGGATATCATTACAATTTTTGTTACAGAGTAAATTTCTTAGTATATTGTATTTTCCTTATTCATGCAAATAACTTTGACAGTTTTCAAGCTACGACAGTTTTGTCTACATCACTTTAATCCATAAGAAACCCACTTTCTTTTGACATATCGCTTCTTCAAAAATCTTAAGTTCTTAAACTTGGTAAAATTGGGATACGTACTTTCTTTTGACATATCGCTTCTTCAAAAATCTTAAGTTCTTAAAATTGGTAAAATTGGGATATCATTAAAATTTTTGGTACAGAGTAAATTTCTTAGTATATTGTATTATCCCTATTCCTGCAAATAACTTTGACAGTTTTCAAGCTACGACAGTTTTATATACCTCGTTTTAATCCATAAGAAACGCACTTTCTTTTGACATGTCGCTTATTCAAAAGTTTTAAGTTCTTAAAATTGGGATATCATTCAAATTTTTGGTACAGAGTAAATTTCTTAGTATATTGTATTTTCCCTATTCCTTCATTTTAATCCATAAGAAACCCACTTTCTTTTGACATATCGCTTCTTCAAAAATCTTAAGTTCTTAAACTTGGTAAAATTGGGATACGTACTTTCTTTTGACATATCGCTTATTCGAAAATCTTAAGTTCTTAGAATTGGTAAAATTGGGATATCATTGCAATTTTTGGTACAGAGTAAATTTCTTAGTATATTGTATTTTCCCTATTCCTGCAAATAACTTTGACAGATTTCAAGCTACGACAGTTTTGTATACCTCATTTTAATCCATAAGAAACGCACTTTCTTTTGGCATATCGCTTATTCAAATATATTAAGTTTCTAAAATTTGTAAAATTGGGATATCATTCAAATTTTTGGTACAGAGTAAATTTCTTAGTATATTGTATTTTCCCTATTACTGAAAATAACATTGACAGTTTTCAAGATACGAGAGTTTTGTATACCTCATTTTAATCCATAAGAAACCCACTTTCTTTTTACATATCGCTTCTTCAAAAGTCTTAAGTTGTTAAAATTGGTAAATTTTAATCCATAAGAAACGCACATTCTTTTGATATGTCGCTTATTCAAAAGTTTTAAGTTCTTAAAATTGGTAAAATTGGGAAAACATTACAATTTTTTGTGCAGAGTAAATTTCTTAGGATATTGTATTTCCCTATTCCTTCATTTTAATCCCTAAGAAACGTCCTTTTTTTTTCAAAAAAATCTTAAGTTCTTAAAATTGGTAAAATTGGGATATCATTACAATTTTTGTTACAGAGTAAATTTCTTAGTATATTGTATTTTCCTTATTCCTGAAAATAACATTGACAGTTTTCAAGATACGAGAGTTTTGTATACCTCATTTTAATCCATAAGAAACCCACTTTTTTTACATATCGCTTCTTCAAAAATCTTAAGTTCTTAAAATTGGTAAATTTTAATCCATAAGAAACTCACATTCTTTTGACATATCGCTTATTCAAAAGTTTTAAGTTCTTAAAATTGGTAAAATTGGGAAATCATTACAATTTTTGGTACAGAGTAAATTTCTTAGTATATTGTATTTTCCATATTCCTTCATTTTAATCCATAAGAAACATACTTTCTTTTGAAAAAAATCTTAAGTTCTTAAAATTGGTAAAATTGGGATATCATTACAATTTATGTTACAGAGTAAATTTCTTAGTATATTGTATTTTCCCTATTCCTGCAAATAACTTTGACAGTTTTCAAGCTACGACAGTTTTCTATACCTCATTTTAATCCATAAGGAACCCACTTTCTTTTTACATATCGCTTCTTCAAAAATCTTAAGTTCTTAAAATTGGTAAATTTTAATCCATAAGAAACGCACATTCTTTTGACATATCGCTTATTCAAAAGTTTTAAGTTCTTAAAATTGGTAAAATTGGGATATCATTACAATTTTTGGTACAGAGTAAATTTCTTAGTATATTGTATTATCCCTATTCCTGATAAAAACTTTGACAGTTTTCAAGCTACGACAGTTTTGTATACCTCGTTTTAATCCATAAGAAACGCACTTTCTTTTGACATGTCGCTTATTCAAAAGTTTTAAGTTCCTAAAGTTGGGATATCATTCAAATTTTTGGTACAGAGTAAATTTTTTTAGTATATTGTATTTTCCCTATTCCTGAAAATAACTTTGACAGTTTTCAAGCTACAAGAGTTTTGTGTACCTCATTTTAATACATAAGAACCCCACTTTCTTTTGACATATCGCTTCTTCAAAAATCTTAAGTTCTTAAAATTGGTAAAATTGGGATATCATTACAATTTTTGTTACAGAGTAAATTTCTTAGTATATTGTATTTTCCCTATTCCTGCAAATAACTTTGACAGTTTTCAAGCTACGACAGTTTTGTATACCTCGTTTTAATCCATAAGAAACCCACTTTTTTTTGACATATCGCTTCTTCAAAAATCTTAAGTTCTTAAAATTGGGATATCATTAAAATATTTGGTACAGAGTAAATTTCTTAGTATATTGTATTTTCCCTATTCCTGATAATAACTTTGACTGTTTCATGCTACGACAGTTTTGAATAACTCATTTTAATCCATAAGAAACACACTTTCTTTTGACTTATCGCCTATTCAAAAATCTTAAGTTCTTAGTATTGGTAAAATTGGGAAATCATTGCAATTTTTGGTACAGAGTAAATTTTCTTAGTCTATTGTATTTTCCCTATTCCTGCAAATAACTTTGACAGTTTTCAAGCTACGACAGTTTTGTATACATTATTTTAATCCATAAGAAACCCACTTTCTTTTGACATATCGCTTTTTCAAAAATCTTAAGTTCTTAAAATTGGTAAAATTGGGATATCATTACAATTTTTGTTACAGAGTAAATTTCTTAGTATATTGTATTTTCCCTATTCATGCAAATAACTTTGACAGTTTTCAAGCTACGACAGATTTGTATACATTATTTTAATCCATAAGAAACCCACTTTCTTTTGACATATCGCTTCTTCAAAAATCTTAAGTTCTTAAACTTGGTAAAATTGGGATACGTACTTTCTTTTGACATATCGCTTCTTCAAAATTCTTATGTTCTTAAAATTGGTAAAATTGGGATATCATTACAATTTTTGTTACAGAGTAAATTTCTTAGTATATTGTATTTTCCCTATTCCTGCAAATAACTTTGACAGTTTTCAAGCTACGACAGTTTAGTATACCTCATTTTAATCCATAAGAAACCCACTTTCTTTTCACATATCGCTTCTTCAAAATCTTAAGTTCTTAAAATTGGGATATCATTAAAATATTTGGTACAGAGTAGATTTCTTAGTATATTGTATTTTCCCTATTCCTGCAAATAACTTTGACAGTTTTCAATATACGACAGTTTTGTATACCTCATTTTAATCCATAAGAAACGCACTTTCTTTTGACATATTGCTTATTCAAAAATCTTAAGTTCTTAGAATTGGTAAAATTGGGATATCATTGCAATTTTTGGTACAGGGTAAATTCCTTAGTCTATTGTATTTTCCTTATTCCTGCAAATAACTTTGACAGTTTTCAAGCTACGACAGTTTTGTATACCTCATTTTAATCCATAAGAAACGCACTTTCTTTTGGCATATCGCTTCTTCAAAAATCTTAAGTTCTTAAAATTGGTAAATTTTAATCCATAAGAAACGCACATTCTTTTGATATATCGCTTATTCAAAAGTTTTAAGTTCTTAAAATTGGTAAAATTGGGAAATCATTACAATTTTTGGTACAGAGTAAATTTCTTAGCATATTGTATTTTCCCTATTCCTTCATTTTAATCCATAAGAAACGTACTTTCTTTTGAAAAAAAATCTTAAGTTCTTAAAATTGGTAAAATTGGGATATCATTACAATTTTTGTTACAGACTAAATTTCTTAGTATATTGTATTTTCCCTATTCCTGAAAATAACTTTGACAGTTTTCAAACTACGACAGTTTTGTGTACCTCATTTTAATCCATAAGAAACCCACTTTCTTTTTACATATCGCTTCTTCAAAAATTTTAAGTTCTTAAAATTGGTAAATTATAATCCATAAGAAACGCACATTCTTTTGATATATCGCTTATTCAAAACTTTTAAGTTCTTAAAATTGGGAAATCATTACAATTTTTGGTACAGAGTAAATTTCTTAGTATATTGTATTTTCCCTATTCCTTCATTTTAATCCATAAGAAACGTACTTTCTTTTGAAAAAAATCTTAAGTTCTTAAAATTGGTAAAAATGTGATATCATTACAATTTTTGTTACAAAGTAAATTTCTTAGTATATTGTATTTTCCCTATTCCTGCAAATAACTTTGACAGTTTTCAAGCTACGACAGTTTTGTATACCTCATTTTAAACCATAAGAAACCCACTTTCTTTTTACATATCGCTACTTCAAAAATCTTAATTTCTTAAAATTGGTAAATTTTAATCCATAAGAAACGCACATTCTTTTGACATGATTGGTAAAATTGGGATATCATTACAATTTTTGGTACAGAGTAAATTTCTTATTATATTGTATTTTCCATATTCCTTCATTTTAATCCATAAGAAAGTACGTCTTTTGACATATAGCTTCTTCAAAAATCTTAAATTCTTAAAATTGGTAAAATTGGGATATCATTAAAATTTTTGGTACAGAGTAAATTTCTTAGTATATTGTATTATCCCTATTCCTGCAAATAACTTCGACAGTAATCAAGCTACAACAGTTTTGTATACCTCGTTTTAATCCATAAGAATCGCACTTTCTTTTGACATGTCGCTTATTCAAAAGTTTTAAGTTCTTAAAATTGGGATATCATTCAAATTTTTGGTACAGAGTAAATTTCTTAGTATATTGTATTTTCCCTATTCCTTCATTTTAATCCATAAGAAAGTACTTCTTTTGACATAAAGCTTCTTCAAAAATCTTAAGTTCTTAAAATTGGTAAAATTGGGATATCATTCAAATTTTTGGTACAGAATAAATTTCTTACTATATTGTATTATCCCTATTCCTGCAAATAACTTTGACAGTTTTCAAGGTACGACAGTTTTGTATACCTCGTTTTAATCCATAAGAATCGCACTTTCTTTTGACATGTCGCTTGTTCAAAAGTTTTAAGTTCTTAAAATTGGGATATCATTTAAATTTTTGGTACAGAGTAAATTTCTTAGTATATTGTATTTTCCCTATTCCTGAAAATAACTTTGACAGTTTTCCAGCTACGAGAGTTTTGTGTACCTCATTTTAATCCATAAGAAACCCACATTCTTTTTACATATCGCTTCTTCAAAAATCTTAAGTTCTTAAAATTGTTAAATTTTAATCCATAAGAAACGCACTTTCTTTTGACATTAGAAACCCACTTTCTTTTGACATATCGCTTCTTGAAAAATCTTAAGTTCTTAAAATTGGTAAAATTGGGATATCATTACAATTTTTGTTACAGAGTAAATTTCTTAGTATATTGTATTTTCCCTATTCATGCAAATAACTTTGACAGTTTTCAAGCTACGACAGATTTGTATACATTATTTTAATCCATAAGAAACCCACTTTCTTTGACATATCGCTTCTTCAAAAATCTTAAGTTCTTAAACTTGGTAAAATTGGGATACGTACTTTCTTTTGACATATCGCTTCTTCAAAATTCTTATGTTCTTAAAATTGGTAAAATTGGGATATCATTACAATTTTTGTTACAGAGTAAATTTCTTAGTATATTGTATTTTCCCTATTCCTGCAAATAACTTTGACAGTTTTCAAGCTACGACAGTTTAGTATACCTCATTTTAATCCATAAGAAACCCACTTTCTTTTCACATATCGCTTCTTCAAAAATCTTAAGTTCTTAAAATTGGGATATCATTAAAATATTTGGTACAGAGTAGATTTCTTAGTATATTGTATTTTCCCTATTCCTGCAAATAACTTTGACAGTTTTCAATATACGACAGTTTTGTATACCTCATTTTAATCCATAAGAAACGCACTTTCTTTTGACATATTGCTTATTCAAAAATCTTAAGTTCTTAGAATTGGTAAAATTGGGATATCATTGCAATTTTTGGTACAGGGTAAATTCCTTAGTCTATTGTATTTTCCTTATTCCTGCAAATAACTTTGACAGTTTTTCAAGCTACGACAGTTTTGTATACCTCATTTTAATCCATAAGAAACGCACTTTCTTTTGGCATATTGCTTCTTCAAAAATCTTAAGTTCTTAAAATTGGTAAATTTTAATCCATAAGAAACGCACATTCTTTTGATATATCGCTTATTCAAAAGTTTTAAGTTCTTAAAATTGGTAAAATTGGGAAATCATTACAATTTTTGGTACAGAGTAAATTTCTTAGCATATTGTATTTTCCCTATTCCTTCATTTTAATCCATAAGAAACGTACTTTCTTTTGAAAAAAAATCTTAAGTTCTTAAAATTGGTAAAATTGGGATATCATTACAATTTTTGTTACAGATTAAATTTCTTAGTATATTGTATTTTCCCTATTCCTGAAAATAACTTTGACAGTTTTCAAACTACGACAGTTTTGTGTACCTCATTTTAATCCATAAGAAACCCACTTTCTTTTTACATATCGCTTCTTCAAAAATTTTAAGTTCTTCAAATTGGTAAATTATAATCCATAAGAAACGCACATTCTTTTGATATATCGCTTATTCAAAACTTTTAAGTTCTTAAAATTGGGAAATCATTACAATTTTTGGTACAGAGTAAATTTCTTAGTATATTGTATTTTCCCTATTCCTTCATTTTAATCCATAAGAAACGTACTTTCTTTTGAAAAAAATCTTAAGTTCTTAAAATTGGTAAAAATGTGATATCATTACAATTTTTGTTACAGAGTAAATTTCTTAGTATATTGTATTTTCCCTATTCCTGCAAATAACTTTGACAGTTTTCAAGCTACGACAGTTTTGTATACCTCATTTTAAACCATAAGAAACCCACTTTCTTTTTACATATCGCTACTTCAAAAATCTTAATTTCTTAAAATTGGTAAATTTTAATCCATAAGAAACGCACATTCTTTTGACATGATTGGTAAAATTGGGATATCATTACAATTTTTGGTACAGAGTAATTTCTTATTATATTGTATTTTCCCTATTCCTTCATTTTAATCCATAAGAAAGTACGTCTTTTGACATATAGCTTCTTCAAAAATCTTAAATTCTTAAAATTGGTAAAATTGGGATATCATTAAAATTTTTGGTACAGAGTAAATTTCTTAGTATATTGTATTATCCCTATTCCTGCAAATAACTTCGACAGTAATCAAGCTACAACAGTTTTGTATACCTCGTTTTTAATCCATAAGAATCGCACTTTCTTTTGACATGTCGCTTATTCAAAAGTTTTAAGTTCTTAAAATTGGGATATCATTCAAATTTTTGGTACAGAGTAAATTTCTTAGTATATTGTATTTTCCCTATTCCTTCATTTTAATCCATAAGAAAGTACGTCTTTTGACATAAAGCTTCTTCAAAAATCTTAAGTTCTTAAAATTGGTAAAATTGGGATATCATTCAAATTTTTGGTACAGAATAAATTTCTTACTATATTGTATTATCCCTATTCCTGCAAATAACTTTGACAGTTTTCAAGGTACGACAGTTTTGTATACCTCGTTTTAATCCATAAGAATCGCACTTTCTTTTGACATGTCGCTTGTTCAAAAGTTTTAAGTTCTTAAAATTGGGATATCATTTAAATTTTTGGTACAGAGTAAATTTCTTAGTATATTGTATTTTCCCTATTCCTGAAAATAACTTTGACAGTTTTCCAGCTACGAGAGTTTTGTGTACCTCATTTTAATCCATAAGAAACCCACATTCTTTTTACATATCGCTTCTTCAAAAATCTTAAGTTCTTAAAATTGTTAAATTTTAATCCATAAGAAACGCACATTCTTTTGATATATCGCTTATTCAAAAGTTTTATGTTCTTAAAATTTTTAAAATTGGGAAATCATTACAAATTTGGTACAGAGTAAATTTCTTAGTATATTGTATTTTCCCTATTCCTTCATTTTAATCCATGAGAAACGTACTTTCTTTTGAAAAAATCTTAAGTTCTTAAAATTGGTAAAATTGGGATATCATTAAAATATTTGGTACAGAGTAAATGTCTTAGTATATTGTATTTTCCCTATTCCTGAAAATAACATGACAGTTTTCAACCTACGAGAGTTTTGTATACCTCATTTTAATCCATAAGAAACCCACTTTCTTTTTACATATCGCTTCTTCAAAAGTCTTAAGTTCTTAGAATTGGTAAAATTGGGATATCATTGCAATTTTTGGTACAGAGTAAATTTCTTAGTATATTGTATTATCCCTATTCCTGCAAATAACTTTGACAGTTTTCAAGCTACGACAGTTTTGTATACATCATTTTAATCAATAAGAAACTCACTTTCTTATGGCATATCGCTTTTTCAAAAATCTTAAGTTCTTAGAATTGGTAAAATTGGGATATCATTGCAATTTCTGGTACAGAGTAAATTTTCTTAGTCTATTGTATTTTCCCTATTCCTGCAAATAACTTTGACAGTTTTCAAGCTACGACAGTTTTGTATACCTCATTTTAATCCATAAGAAACGTACTTTCTTTTGACATATCGCTTTTTCAAAAATCTTAAGTTCTTAAAATTGGTAAAATTGAGATATCATTAAAATTTTTGGTACAGAGTAAATTTCTTAGTATATTGTATTTTCCCTATTCCTCCAATAACTTTGACAGTTTTCAAGCTACGACAGCTTTGTATACCTCATTTTAATCCATAAGAAACGCACTTTCTTTTGACATATCGCTTATTCAAAAATATTAAGTTTTTAAAATTTGTAAAATTGGGATATCATTGCAATTTCTGGTACAGAGTAAATTTCTTAGTATATTGTATTATCCCTACTCCTGCAAATAACTTTGACAGTTTTCAAGCTACGACAGTTTTGTATACATCATTTTAATCCATAAGAAACCCACTTTCTTATGGCATATCGCTTTTTCAAAAATCTTAAGTTCTTAGAATTGGTAAAATTGGGATATCATTGCAATTTCTGGTACAGAGTAAATTTTCTTAGTCTATTGTATTTTCCTATTCCTGCAAATAACTTTGACAGTTTTCAAGCTACGACAGTTTTGTATACCTCATTTTAATCCATAAGAAACGCACTTTCTTTTGACATATCGCTTTTTCAAAATCTTAAGTTCTTAAAATTGGTAAAATTGAGATATCATTAAAATTTTTGGTACAGAGTAAATTTCTTAGTATATTGTATTTTCCCTATTCCTCCAAATAGCTTTGACAGTTTTCAAGCTACGACAGCTTTGTATACCTCATTTTAATCCATAAGAAACGCACTTTCTTTTGACATATCGCTTCTTCAAAATTCTTAAGTTCTTAAAATTGGGATATCATTACAATTTTTGGTACAGAGTAAATTTCTTAGTATATTGTATTTTCCCTATTCCTTTGACACTTTCTTTTGACATATCGCTTCTTCAAAAATCTTAAGTTCTTAAAATTGGGATATCATTAAAATATTTGGTACAGAGTAAATTTCTTAGTATATTGTATTTTCCCTATTCCTGAAAATAACATTGACAGTTTTCAAGCTACGAGAGTTTTGTATACCTCATTTTAATCCATAAGAAACCCACTTTCTTTTTACATATCGCTTCTTCAAAAGTCTTAAGTTCTTAGAATTGGTAAAATTGGGATATCATTGCAATTTTTGGTACAGAGTAAATTTCTTAGTATATTGTGTTATCCCTATTCCTGCAAATAACTTTGACAGTTTTCAAGCTACGACAGTTTTGTATACATCATTTAATCCATAAGAAACCCACTTTCTTATGGCATATCGCTTTTTCAAAAATCTTAAGTTCTTAGAATTGGTAAAATTGGGATATCATTGCAATTTCTGGTACAGAGTAAATTTTCTTAGTCTATTGTATTTTCCCTATTCCTGCAATAACTTTGACAGTTTTCAAGCTACGACAGTTTTGTATACCTCATTTTAATCCATAAGAAACGCACTTTCTTTTGACATATCGCTTATTCAAAAATATTAAGTTTTTAAAATTTGTAAAATTGGGATATCATTCAAATTTTTGGTACAGAGTAAATTTCTTAGTATATTGTGTTTTCCCTATCCCTGAAAATAACTTTGACAGTTTTCAAGCTACGAGAGTTTTGTGTACCTCATTTTAATCCATAAGAAACCCACTTTCTTTTTACATATCGCTTCTTCAAAAATCTTAAGTTCTTAGAAGTGGTAAAATTGGGATATCATTGCAATTTTGGTACAGAGTAAATTTCTTAGTATATTGTATTTTCCCTATTCCTGCAAATAACTTTGACAGTTTTCAAGCTACGACAGTTTTGTATACCGCGTTTTTAATCCATAAGAAGCGCACTTTTGACATATCGCTTCTTCAAAAGTTTTAAATTCTTAAAATTGGGATATCATTTAAATTTTTGGAACAGAGTAGATTTCTTAGTATATTGTATTTTCCCTATTCCTTCATTTTAATCCATAAAAAACGTAGTTTCTTTTGAAAAAATCTTAAGTTCTTAAAATTGGTAAATTGGGATATCATTACATTTTTTGTTACAGAGTAAATTTCTTAGTATATTGTATTTTTCATATTCCTGCAAATAACTTTGACAGTTTTCAAGCTACGACAGTTTCGTATACCTCATTTTAATCCATAAGAAACCCACTTTCTTTTGACATATCGCTTCTTCAAAATTCTTAAGTTCTTAAAATTGGTAAAATTGGGATATCATTACAATTTTTGTTACAGAGTAAATTTCTTAGTATATTGTATTTTCCCTATTCCTGCAAATAACTTTGACAGTTTTCAAGCTACGACAGTTTTGTATACCTCGTTTTAATCCATAAGAAGCGCACTTTCTTTTGACATATCACTTCTTCAAAAGTTTTAAGTTCTTAAAATTGGGATATCATTCAAATTTTTGGTACAGAGTAGATTCTTAGTATGTTGTATTTTCCCTATTCCTTCATTTTAATCCATAAGAAACGTACTTTCTTTTGACATATAGCTTCTTCAAAAATCTTAAGTTCTTAAAATTGGTAAATTTTAAACCATAAGAAACGCACATTCTTTTAACATATCGCTTATTCCAAAGTTTTAAGTTTTTAAAATTGGTAAAATTGGGATATCATCACAATTTTTGGTACAGAGTAAATTTCTTAGTATATTGTATTTTCCCTATTACTTCATTTTAATCCATAAGAAACGTACTTTCTTTTGACATATAGCTTTTTCAAAATTTTAAGTTCTTAAAATTGGTAAAATTGGGATATCATTAAAATTTTGGTACAGAGTAAATTTCTTAGTATATTGTATTATCCCTATTCCTGCAAATAACTTTGACAGTTTTCAAGCTACCACAGTTTTGTATAAATCATTTTAATCTATAAGAAACGCACTTTTGACATGTCGCTTATTCAAAAGTTTTAAGTTCTTAAAATTGGGATATCATTCAAATTTTTGGTACAGAGTAAATTTCTTAGTATATTGTATTTTCCCTATTCCTGAAAATAACTTTGGCAGTTTTCAAGCTACGAGAGTTTTGTGTACCTCATTTTAATACATAGGAAACACACTTTCTTTTGACATATCGTTTCTTCAAAAATCTTATGTTCTTAAAATTGGTAAAATTGGGATATCATTACAATTTTTGTTACAGAGTAAATTTCTGAGTATATTGTATTTTCCCTATTCCTGCAAATAACTTTGACAGTTTTCAAGCTACGACAGTTTTGAATACCTCATTTTAATCCATAGAAACCCACTTTCTTTTGACATATCGCTTATTCAAAAATCTTAAGTTCTTAGAATTGGTAAAATTGGGATATCATTGCAATTTTTGGTACAGAGTAAATTTTCTTAGTCTATTGTATTTTCTCTATTCCTGCATATAACTTTGACAGTTTTCAAGCTACGACAGTTTTGTATACCTCATTTTAATCCATAAGAAACGCACTTTCTTTTCGCATATCGCTTACTCAAAAATATTAAGTTTTTAAAATTTGTAAAATTGGGATATCATTCAAATTTTGGTACAGAGTAAATTTCTTAGTATATTGTATTTTCCCTATTCCTGAAAATAACATTGACAGTTTTCAAGCTACGAGAGTTTTGTATACCTCATTTTAATCCATAAGAAACCCACATTCTTTTTACATATCGCTTCTTCAAAAATCTTAAGTTCTTGAAATTGGTAAATTTTAATCCATAAGAAACGCACATTCTTTTGACATATCGCTTATTCAAAAGTTTTAAATTCTTAAAATTGGGAAATCATTACAATTTTTGGTACAGAGTAAATTTCTTAGTATATTGTATTTTCCCTATTCCTTCATTTTAATCCATAAGAAACGTACTTTCTTTGAAAAAATCTTAAGTTCTTAAAATTGGTAAAATTGGGATATCATTACAATTTTTGTTACAGAGTAAATTTCTTAGTATATTGTATTTTCCCTATTCCTGCAAATAACTTTGACAGTTTTTAAGCTATGACAGTTTCTATACCTCATTTTAATCCATAAGGAACCCACTTTCTTTTTACATATCGCTTCTTCAAAAATCTTAAATTCTTAATATTGGTAAATTTTAATCCATAAGAAACGCACATTCTTTTGACATATCGCTTATTCCAAAGTTTTAAGTTCTTAAAATTGGTAAACTTGGGATATCATTACAAATTTGGTACAGAGTAAATTTCTTAGTATATTGTATTTCCCTATTCCTTCATTTTAGTCCATAAGAAACGTACTTTCTTTTGAAAAAAATCTTAAGTTCTTAAAATTGGTAAAGTTGGGATATCATTACAATTTTTGGTACAGAGCAAATTTCTTAGTATATTGTATTTTCCCTATTCCTGCCAATAACTTTGACAGTTTTCAAGCTACGACAGTTTTGTATACCTCATTTTAATCCATAAGAAACGCACTTTCTTTGGCATATCGCTTATTCAAAAATATTAAGTTTTTAAAAATTGGTAAAATTGGGATATCATTCAAATTTTTGGTATAGCGTAAATTTCTTAGTATATTGTATTTTCCCTATTCCTGAAAATAATATTGACAGTTTCAAGCTACGAGAGTTTTGTATACCTCATTTTAATCCATAAGAAACCCACTTTCTTTTTACATATCGCTTTCTTCAAAAATCTTAAGTTCTTAGAATTGGGAAAATTGGGATATCATTGCAATTTTTGTTACAGAGTAAATTTCTTAGTATATTGTATTATCCCTATTCCTGCAAATAACTTTGACTGTTTTCAAGCTACGACAGTTTTGTATACATCATTTTAATCCATAAAAAAATCTTAAGTTCTTAAACTTGGTAAAATTGGGATACGTACTTTCTTTTGACATATCGCTTCTTCAAAAATCTTAAGTTCTTAAAATTGGGAAAACAGGGATATCATTACAATTTTTGTTACAGAGTAAATTCTTAGTATATTGTATTATCCCTATTCCTGCAAATAACTGTGACAGTTTTTAAGCTACAACAGTTTTGTATACCTCATTTTAATCCATAAGAAACCCACTTTCTTTTGACATATCGCTTCTTCAAAAATCTTAAGTTCTTAAAATTGGGATATCATTAAAATATTTGGTACAGAGTAAATTTCTTAGTATATTGTATTTTCCCTATTTCTGCAAATAACTTTGACAGTTTCAAGCTACGACAGTTTTGAATACCTCATTTTAATCGATAAGAAACGCACTTTCTTTTGACATATAGCTTATTCAAAAATCTTAAGTTCTTAGAATTGGTAAAATTGGGATATCATTGCAATTTTTGGTACAGAGTAAATTTTCTTAGTCTATTGTTTTTCCCCTATTCCTGCAAATAACTTTGACAGTTTTCAAGCTACGACAGTTTTGTATACCTCATTTTAATCCATAAAATACGCACTTTCTTTTGACATATCGCTTTTTCAAAAATCTTAAGTTCTTAAATTGGTAAAATTGGGATATCATTAAAATTTTTGGTACAGAGTAAATTTCTTAGTATATTGTATTTTCCCTATTCCTGCAAATAACTTTGACAGTTTTCAAGCTACGACAGTTTTGTATACCCCATTTTAATCCTTAAGAAACGCACTTCTTTTGGCATATCGCTTATTCAAAAATATTAAGTTTTTAAAATTTGTAAAATTGGGTTATCATTCAAATTTTTGGTACAGAGTAAATTTCTTAGTATATTGTATTTTCCCTATCCCTGAAAATAACTTTGACAGTTTTCAAGCTACGAGAGTTTTGTGTTTCTCATTTTAATCCATAATAAACCCACTTCTTTTTACATATCGCTTCTTCAAAAATCTTAAGTTCTTAGAAGTGGTAAAATTGGGATATCATTGCAATTTTTGGTACAGAGTAAATTTCTTAGTATATTGTATTTTCCCTATTCCTTCATTTTAATCCATAAGAAATGTAGTTTCTTTTGAAAAAAATCTTAAGTTCTTAGAATTGGTAAAATTGGGATATCATTGCAATTTCTGGTACAGAGTAAATTTTCTTAGTCTATTGTATTTTCCCTATTCCTTTGACACTTTCTTTTGACATATCGCTTCTTCAAAAATCTTAAGTTCTTAAAATTGGGATATCATTAAAATATTTGGTACAGAGTAATTTCTTAGTCTATTGTATTTTCCCTATTCCTGCAAATAACTTTGACAGTTTTCAAGCTACGACAGTTTTAAATACCTCATTTTAATCGATAAGAAACGCACTTTCTTTTGACATATCGCTTATTCAAAAATCTTAAGTTCTTAGAATTGGTAAAATTGGGATATCATTGCAATTTCTGGTACAGAGTAAATTTTCTTAGTCTATTGTATTTTCCCTATTCCTGCAAATAACTTTGACAGTTTTCAAGCTACGACAGATTTGTATACCTCATTTTAATCCATAAAAAACGCTCTTTCTTTTGACATATCGCTTATTCAAAAATATTAAGTTTTTAAAATTTGTAAAATTGGGATATCATTCAAAATTTTTGGTACAGAGTAAATTTCTTAGTATATTGTATTTTCCCTATCCCTGAAAATAACTTTGACAGTTTTCAAGCTACGAGAGTTTTGTGTACCTCATTTAATCCATACGAAACCCACTTTCTTTTGACATATCGCTTCTTCAAAAATCTTAAGTTCTTAGAAGTGGTAAAATTGGGATATCATTGCAATTTTTGGTACAGAGTAAATTTCTTAGCATATTGTATTTTCTCTATTCCTGCAAATAACTTTGACAGTTTTCAAGCTACGACAGTTTGTATACCGCGTTTAATCCATAAGAGGCGCACTTTCTTTTGACATATCGCCTCTTCAAAAGTTTTAAGTTCTTAAAATTGGGATATCATTTAAATTTTTGGGTACAGAGTAGATTCTTAGTATATTGTATTTTCCCTATTCCTTCATTTTAATCCATAAGAAACGTAGTTTCTTTTGAAAAAAATCTTAAGTTCTTAAAATTGGTAAAATTGGTATATCATTACAATTTTTGTTACAGAGTAAATTTCTTAGTATATTGTATTTTCCATATTCCTGCAAATAACTTTGACAGTTTTCAAGCTACGACAGTTTCGTATACCTCATTTTAATCCATAAGAAACCCACTTTCTTTTGACATATCGCTTCTTCAAAATTCTTAAGTTCTTAAAATTGGTAAAATTGGGATATCATTACAATTTTTGTTACAGAGTAAATTTCTTAGTATATTGTATTTTCCCTATTCCTGCAAATAACTTTGACAGTTTTCAAGCTACGACAGTTTTGTATACCTCGTTTTAATCCATAAGAAGCGCACTTTCTTTTGACATATCACTTCTTCAAAAGTTTTAAGTTCTTAAAATTGAGATATCATTCAAATTTTTGGTACAGAGTAGATTTCTTAGTATATTGTATTTTCCCTAATCCTTCATTTTAATCCATAAGAAACGTACTTTCTTTTGACATATAGCTTCTTCAAAATCTTAAGTTCTTAAAATTGGTAAAATTGGGATATCATTAAAATTTTTGGTACAGAGTAAATTTCTTAGTATATTGTATTATCCCTATTCCTGCAAATAACTTTGACAGTTTTCAAGCTACCACAGTTTTGTATACCTCATTTTAATCCATAAGAAACGCACTTTTGACATGTCGCTTATTCAAAAGTTTTAAGTTCTTAAAATTGGGATATCATTCAAATTTTTGGTACAGAGTAAATTTCTTAGTATATTCTATTTTCCCTATTCCTGAAAATAACTTTGGCAGTTTTCAAGCTACGAGAGTTTTGTGTACATCATTTTAATACATAAGAAACACACTTTCTTTTGACATATCGCTTCTTCAAAAATCTTAAGTTCTTAAAATTGGTAAAATTGGGATATCATTACAATTTTTGTTACAGAGTAAATTTCTTAGTATATTGTATTTTCCCTATTCCTGCAAATAACTTTGACAGTTTTCAAGCTACGACAGTTTTGTACCTCATTTTAATCCGTAAGAAACCCACTTTCTTTTGACATATTGCTTCTTCAAAAATCTTAAGTTCTTAAAAATGGGATATCATTAAAGTATTTGGTACAGAGTAAATTTCTTAGTATATTATATTTTCCCTATTCCTGCAAATAACTTTGACAGTTTCAAGCTACGACAGTTTTGAATACCTCATTTTAATCCACAGAAACCCACTTTCTTTTGACATATCGCTTATTCAAATATTAAGTTCTTAGAATTGGTAAAATTGGGATATCATTGCAATTTTTGGTACAGAGTAAATTTTCTTAGTCTATTGTATTTTCTCTATTCCTGCATATAACTTTGACAGTTTTCAAGCTACGACAGTTTTGTATACCTCATTTTAATCCATAAGAAACGCACTTTCTTTTGGCATATCGCTTACTCAAAAATATTAAGTTTTTAAAATTTGTAAAATTGGGATATCATTCAAATTTTTGGTACAGAGTAAATTTCTTAGTATATTGTATTTTCCCTATTCCTGAAAATAACATTGGCAGTTTTCAAGCTACGACAGTTTTGTATACCTCATTTTAATCCATAAGAAACCACATTCTTTACATATCGCTTCTTCAAAAATCTTAAGTTCTTGAAATTGGTAAAATTGGGATATCATTGCAATTTTTGGTACAGAGTAAATTTTATTAGTATATTGTTTTTCCCTATTCCTGCAAATAACTTTGACAGTTTCAAGCTACGACAGTTTTGTATACCTCATTTTAATCCATAAGAAACCCACATTCTTTTTACATATCGCTTCTATCGCTTCTTCAAAAATCTTAAGTTTCTTGAAATTGGTAAATTTTAATCTATAGAAACGCAAATTCTTTTGACATATCGCTTATTCAAAAGTTTTTAAATTCTTAAAATTGGTAAAATTGACAAATCATTACAATTTTTGGTACAGAGTAAATTTCTTAGTATATTGTATTTTCCCTATTCCTTCATTTTAATCCATAAGAAACGTACTTTCTTTTGAAAAAATCTTAAGTTCTTAAAATTGGTAAAATTGGGATATCATTACAATTTTTGTTACAGAGTAAATTTCTTAGTATATTGTATTTTCCCTATTCCTGCAAATAACTTTGACAGTTTTCAAGCTACGACAGTTTTCTATACCTCATTTTAATCCATAAGGAACCCACTTTCTTTTTATATATCGCTTCTTCAAAAATCTTAAGTTCTTAAAATTGGTAAATTTTAATCCATAAGAAACGCACATTCTTTTGACATATCGCTTATTCCAAAGATTTAAGTTCTTAAAATTGGGATATCATTACAAATTTGGTACAGAGTAAATTTCTTAGTATATTGTATTTTCCCTATTCCTTCATTTTAATCCATAAGAAACGTACTTTCTTTTGAAAAAATTCTTAAGTTCTTAAAATTGGTAAAATTGGGATATCATTACAATTTTTGGTACAGAGCAAATTTCTTAGTATATTGTATTTTCCCTATTCCTGCAAATAACTTTGACAGTTTTCAAGCTACGACAGTTTTGTATACCTCATTTTAATCCATAAGAAACGCACTTTCTTTTGGCATATCGCTTATTCAAAAATATTAAGTTTTTAAAATTGGTAAAATTGGGATATCATTCAAATTTTTGGTATAGCGTAAATTTCTTAGTATGCTGTATTTTCCCTATTCCTGAAAATAGCATTGACAGTTTTCAAGCTACGAGAATTTTGTATACCTCATTTTAATCCATAAGAAACCCACTTTCTTTTTACATATCGCTTCTTCAAAAATCTTAAGTTCTTAGAATTGGTAAAATTGGGATATCATTGCAATTTTTGGTACAGAGTAAATTTCTTAGTATATTGTATTATCCCTATTCCTGCAAATAACTTTGACAGTTTTCAAGCTACGACAGTTTTGTATACATCATTTTAATCCATAAAAAAATCTTAAGTTCTTAAACTTGGTAAAATTGGGATACGTACTTTCTTTTGACATATCGCTTCTTCAAAAATCTTAAGTTCTTAAAATTGGTAAAACTGGGATATCATTACAATTTTTGTTACAGAGTAAATTTCTTAGTATATTGTATTATCCCTATTCCTGCAAATAACTGTGACAGTTTTAAGCTACAACAGTTTTGTATACCTCATTTTAATCCATAAGAAACCCACTTTCTTTCGACATATCGCTTCTTCAAAAATCTTAAGTTCTTAAAATTGGGATATCATTACAATTTTTGTTAGAGAGTAAATTTCTTAGTATATTGTATTTTCCCTATTTCTGCAAATAACTTTGACAGTTTCAAGCTACGACAGTTTTGAATACCTCATTTTAATCGATAAGAAATGCACTTTCTTTTGACATATCGCTTTTTCAAAAATCTTAAGTTCTTAAAATTGGTAAAATTGGGATATCATTAAAATTTTTGGTACAGAGTAAATTTTCTTAGTCTATTGTATTTTCCCTATTCCTGCAAATAACTTTGACAGTTTTCAAGCTACGACAGTTTTGTATACCTCATTTTAATCCATAAGAAACGCACTTTCTTTTGACATATCGCTTTTTTCAAAATCTTAAGTTCTAAATTGGTAAAATTGGGATATCATTAAAATTTTTGGTACAGAGTAAATTTCTTAGTATATTGTATTTTCCCTATTCCTGCAAATAACTTTGACAGTTTTCAAGCTACGACAGTTTTGTATACCTCATTTTAGTCCATAAGAAACGCACTTTCTTTTGGCATATCGCTTATTCAAAATATTAAGTTTTTAAAATTTGTAAAATTGGGTTATCATTCAAATTTTTGGTACAGAGTAAATTTCTTAGTATATTGTATTTTCCCTATCCCTGAAAATAACTTTGACAGTTTTCAAGCTACGAGAGTTGTGTACCTCATTTTAATACATAAGAAACCCACTTTCTTTATACCCTCCACCACCATCAGTGGTGATAGAGGGTATATATAAGTTTGTCGTTCCGTGTGTAACACCAAGAAATATTCTTCTAAGACCCAACAAAGTATATATATTCTGGATCCTTATGAAATTCTGAGTCGATTTAGCTATGTCCGTCTGTCCGTCTGTCCGTCTGTCTGTCTGTCTGTCTGTGTAAAACACGCTCACGCTAAAACTAAGCAAAGGAAATCAACCAAATTCACCCAAAATATTTATTATTATCCTAAGCAGTTTGGTATTGAAAATCAGCAAAATCAGTTCACCACGTAAAAAGTTATGAGTAAAAATTTCAGACTACCTCGAAAAAAATTACGTTTTTTTCCTAATTCTTTTGAAGTTTTCTCAGAAACTACCAAAGATATTTCGATGAATTTTGTCACACATTATTTTTTCAGGACAGTGATTAATTATGTTCAAAATCTTTACAATCGATCCAATATTTCCCATAGCCCCCATACAAAGGTATATATTCCCGGAAATTAGTTTATCGTTAATAACTCCCTCAAATATATCGGTATCAACACAAAATTTTGTACATGCAAATATAATATGAACAGAAATCATACTATCAACGTAGATCTCAATCGGTCCACAATTGGTCATAGCTCCCATATAAGGTCCACTTCCGAAAATCACCAAAACGCACATATCTCATTGATGAATAAAGCTATTCTGATAAAATTCGAGTTAAATATGTTTCATATACATACAAATCATTCTACCAAATTTTTTACGGATCGGTCCAATATTGGTCAGTAGCTCCCATATAAGGCCCACTTCCGAAAATCATTTAAAAGTTCATATTTCATTGTCAAATAAAGCTATCTTGATAAAATTCGACACAAATATGTTTTGTGTACATTCAAATTATTCCACCAAATATTTTACGGATCGGTCCGTTATTGGTCATAGCTCCCATATAAGGCCCACTTCCGAATACCACATAAAAGCACATATCTCATTATCAAATAAAGCTATCTTGATAAAATTCGACACAAATATATCTTGTCTTTATATGAGTCACTCTACGAAATTTTTTCCGGATAGGCTCACTTAAACGCATATATTTCATTAAGTTTTAAAGCTAAAGGATAAAATTCGACAAAAATTCGATTCCAAAAATCACTTAAACGCAAATATTTCATTGTCAAATAAAGTTATCTTGATAAAATTCGACACAAATATGTTTTGTCTTTATATGAATCACTCTACGAAATTTTTTCAGGATAGGCTCCCATAGAGGGTCCACTTACGAAAATCACTTAAACGCATATATTTCTTTGAATAATAAAGCTATCGGGATAAACTTGAATATGTTTTGTGAGCATATAAATCATTCTACCAAGTTTTTTCCGGATTGGTCCATATATGGTAATATCTTCTATATAAGGTCCACTTCAAAAAAATTACTTAAACGCACATATTTCATTATCAAATAAAGATATCTTGATTTCTGTAAGGTCATAGCTCCTATACATATTAGAGGTCTGCATCGAATAACTTATCTTATCGGTCGATAATTGGTCAAAACTCCCATGTAAGGACCATTTCCGAAAATTACTCAAATGCACATTGAAAATCAAAGTTATCGGGATAAAATTCGACATAAATGTGTATTTTGTATTTATATATATACTACGGATTTTTTTTCCGGATCGGTCCATAAGTTGTCTTAGTTCTCACATAAGGTATACTTCTGAAAATCACTTAATAACACTTAATTCGTAATTAAATGATTATATCCGGATAAAATTCAAAATAAGTATGTTCTGAGTACAGATAAATCATTCTGTTAAAATGTTTTCGAACTGGCCTATTAATGTAAATATTTCTGGACCTAATTAAAAGTAGTTTACATATGCATAAATGTTAATACCCTCAATACGGAAACAAAAATTTTGCCAAGTTATCTAAAGATTAGATAGTTAAATAGGTTTTAATAAAAAGTAGCTTGCTGGTGGAGGGTATTTAAGATTCGGCATAGCCGAATATAGCACTCTAACTTGTTTTTGCTTAACAGTTTATGTATTGATTTTTTGCTAATAATATTTTTATATTATTATTTTTGGGTTTTCTCCTATTTGTATTGCATTTAATTTTTAAGTTTTATGAATTTTATAACTGTTTTGCTTGTTAAATAAAATGAAATTGTTTTCTTTGGTTTCCCAGCAAAAAAAGTGTGGAAAAAGATGTAGAATTTACATCACAACTAGTAACCCGAAGTGCTTCAAATTCAGGTGAAAAACCTATGAATTTTACATAAGCGTGTCATTGGAAGGATGTTTTTCATTTTTGACAACTTTGAACTACATCTAATCTTATCTTTGGAAGCTGTAAAAATCCGATATTTATATGTCAAAAATAAACCACGCTTATGTAAATTTCATTGGTTTTTCATCAAAATTTGAAGTACTTCGAATATGTTGTTTGTAGTGACTTTTCTACATCTCTTTCCTCATTTTTAACTGTGTTTTCATTTGTAAGGATATGTTTGGTTTATAAAAGCGAAAAGTATGCAATCGCATTTTTACATGTGATTAAGATGTCGTTTTTAAAGTATGACATCAATTATTTTTTGCTGGGTTGCTTTGTTACGTTATTCACATTAAAAAAAATAAAATTATATTAAAAAAAATAATATATGTATATACCAGTTTTTGTAATTTTTCGTTTTACACGATTTTCCATACAAATTTTTTTGAATTCGTTTTACACGATTTTCTCGGGAACGTATCTATCGTGCAAAACGGGGGACAGGTGTAACTTTGACAGTTTTAAAGCTACGACTGTTTTGTGTACCTAATTTTTATCCATAAGAAACCCACTTTCTTTTGACATATCGCTTATTCAAAAATCTTAAGTTCATAAAAATTGTAAAATTGGGATACCATTACAATTTTTGGTGCAGAGTAAATTTCTTAGTATATTGTATTTTCCCTATTCCTGCAAATAACTTTGACAGTTTTCAATCTACGACAGTTTTGTATACCTCATTTCAATCCATAAGAAACGCACTATCTTTGACATATCGCTTACTCAAAAGTCTTAAGTCTTAAAATTGGTAAAATTGGGATATCATTACAATTTTTGGTGCAGAGTAAATTTCTTAGTATATTGTATTTTCCCTATTCCTGAAAATAACTTTGACAGTTTTCAAGCTACGAGAGTTTTGTATACCTAATTTTAATCCATAAGAAACGCACTTTCTTTGTACATAGCGCTTCTTCAAAAATCTTAAGTTCTTAAAATTGGTAAAATTGGGATATCATTAGAATTTTTGGTACAGTAAATTTCATAGTATATTGTATTTTCATTATTCCTGCAAATAACTTTGACAGTTTTCAAGCTAAGACTGTTTTGTATACCTCATTTTAGTCCATAAGAAATTCACTTTCTTTTGACATATCGCTTATTCAAAAATTTTAAGTTCATAAAATTGGTAAAATTGGGATATCATTACAATTTTTGGTGTAGAGTAAATTTCTTAGTATATTGTATTTTCCCTATTCCTGAAAATAACTTTGACAGTTTTCAAGCTACGAGAGTTTTGTATACCTCCTTTTTATCCATAAGAAACGCACTTTCTTTGTACATTACGCTTCTTCAAAAATCTTAAGTTCTTAGAAATGGTAAAATTAGGATATCATTACAACTTTTGGTACAGAGTAAATTTCTTAGTATATTGCATTTTCCCTAATCCTGCAAATAACTTTGACAGTTTTCCAGCTACGACTGTTTTGTGTACCTCATTTTAATCCACAAGAAACGCACTTTCTTTTGAGATATCGCTTATTCAAAAATCTTAAGTTTTAAAATTCGTAAAATTGGGATATCGTTAAAATTTTTAGTACAGAGTAAATTTTCTTAGTCTATTGTATTTTCCTTGTTCCTGCAAATAACTTTGACAGTTTTCAAGCTACGACAGTTTTGTATACCTCATTTTAATCTATAAGAAACCCACTTTCTTTTGACATATCGCTTCTTCAAAAATCTTAAGTTCTTAAAATTGGTGAAATTGGGATATCATTACAATTTTTGGTGTAGAGTAAATTTCTTAGTATATTGTATTTTCCCTATTACTGAAAATAACTTTGACAGTTTTCAAGCTACGAGAGTTTTGTATACCTCCTTTTAATCCATAAGAAACGCACTTTCTTTGTACATTACGCTTCCTCAAAAATCTTAAGTTCTTAGAAATGGTAAAATTGGGATACCATTACAATTTTTGGTGAAGAGTAAATTTCTTAGTATATTGTATTTTCTCTATTACTGAAAATAACTTTGATAGTTTTCAAGCTACGAGAGTTTTGTATACCTCCTTTTAATCCATAAGAAACGCTTTACATTACGCTTCCTCAAAAATCTTAAGTTCTTAGAAATGGTAAAATTGGGATATCATTACAATTTTTGGTACAGAGTAAATTTCTTAGTATATTGCATTTTCCCTAATCCTGCAAATAACTTTGACAGTTTTCAAGCTACGACTGTTTTGTATACCTCATTTTAATCCATAAGCAACGCACTTTCTTTTGAGATATCGCTTCTTCAAAAATCTTAAGTTCTTAAATTGGTAAAATTGGGATATCATTCAAATTTTTGGTACAGAGTAAATTTTCTTAGTCTATTGTATTTTCCTTGTTCCTGCAAATAACTTTGACAGTTTTCAAGCTACGACAGTTTTGTATAACTCATTTTAATCCATAAGAAACCCACTTTCTTTTGACATATCGCTTCTTCAAAAATCTTAAGTTCTTAAAATTGGTGAAATTGGGATATCATTACAATTTTTGGTACAGAGTAAATTTCGTAGTATATTGTATTTTCCCTATTCCTGAAAATAACTTTGATAGTTGTCAAGCTACAAGAGTTTTGTATACCTCATTTTAATCCATAAGAAACGCACTTTCTTTGTACATATCGCTTCTCCAAAAATCTTAAGTTCTTAAAATTGGTAAAATAGGGACATCATAACAATTTTTGGTACAGAGTAAATTTTCTTAGTATATTGTATTTTTCCTATTCCTTCAAACAATTTTGACAGTTTTCAGGCTACGACAGTTTTGTATACCTCATTTTAATCCATTAGAAACGCACTTTCTTTTGACATACCGCTTTTTCAAAAATCTTAAGTTCTTAAAATTGGTAAAATTGGGATATCATTACAATTTTTGGTTATTTTTGGTGCAGGGTAAATTTCTTAGTATATTGCATTTTCCCTATTCCTGAAAATAACTTTGACAGTTTTCAAGCTACGAGAGTTTTGTATAACTCATTTTAATCCATAAGAAACGCACTTTCTTTGTACATATCGCTTCTTCAAAAATCTTAAGTTCTTAAAATTGGTAAAATTGGGATATCATTACAATTTTTGGTACAGAATAAATTTCTTAGTATATTGTATTTTCCCTAATCCTGCAAATAACTTTGACAGTTTTCAAGCTACGAGAGTTTTGTATACCTCATTTTAATCCATAAATTTTCTTAGTATATTGTTTTTCCCTATTCCTAAAAATAACTTTGACAGTTTTCAAGCTACGAGAGTTTTGTGTACCTCATTTTAATCCATAAGAAGCGCACTTTCTTTTGACATATCGCTTCTTCAAAAATCTTAAGTTCTTAAAATTGGTAAAATTGGGATATCATAACAATTTTGGTACAGAGTAAATTTCTTAGTATATTGTATTATCCCTATTCCTGCAAATAACTTTGACAGCTTTCAAGCTACGACTGTTTTGTATACCTCATTTTTAACCATAAGAAATGCACTTTCTTTTGATGTGTTGCTTATTCAAAACTCTTAAGTTAATAAAATTGGTAAAATTGGGATATCATTACAATTTTTGGTACAGTAAATTTCATAGTATATTGTATTTTCCCTATTCCTTTAAATAACTTTGACAGTTTTCAAGCTACGACAGTTTTGTATACCTCATTTTAATCCATAAGAAAAGCACTTTCTTTTGACATATCGCTTATTCAAAAGTTTAAAGTTCTTAAAATTGGTAAAATTGGGATATCATTACAATTTTTGGAACAGAGTAAATTTCTTGATATATTGTATTTTCCCTATTCCTTTAAATAACTTTGACAGTTTTCAAGCAACGACAGTTTTGTATACCTCATTTTAATCCATAAGAAAAGCACTTTCTTTTGATATATCGCTTATTCAAAAGTCTTAAGTTCATAAAAACGATAAAATTGGGATATCATTACAATTTTTGGTGCAGAGTAAATTTCTTAGTATATTGTATTTTCCCTATTCCTGAAAATAACTTTGACAGTTTTCAAGCTACGAGAGTTTTGTATACCTAATTTTAATCCATAAGAAACGCACTTTCTTTGTACATATCGCTTCTTCAAAAATCTTAAGTTCTTAAAATTGGTAAAATTGGGATATCATTAGAATTTTTGGTACAGTAAATTTCATAGTATATTGTATTTTCATTATTCCTGCAAATAACTTTGACAGTTTTCAAGTTAAGACTGTTTTGTATAGCTCATTTTAGTCCATAAGAAATTCACTTTCTTTTGACATATCGCTTATTCAAAAATTTTAAGTTCATAAAATTGGTAAAATTGGGATATCATTACAATTTTTGGTGTAGAGTAAATTTCTTAGTATATTGTATTTTCCCTATTCCTGAAAATAACTTTGACAGTTTTCAAGCTACGAGAGTTTTGTATACCTCCTTTTTATCCATAAGAAACGCACTTTCTTTGTACATTACGCTTCTTCAAAAATCTTAAGTTCTTAGAAATGGTAAAATTAGGATATCATTACAACTTTTGGTACAGAGTAAATTTCTTAGTATATTGCATTTTCCCTAATCCTGCAAATAACTTTGACAGTTTTCCAGCTACGACTGTTTTGTGTACCTCATTTTAATCCACAAGAAACGCACTTTCTTTTGAGATATCGCTTATTCAAAAATCTTAAGTTTTAAAATTCGTAAAATTGGGATATCGTTAAAATTTTTAGTACAGAGTAAATTTTCTTAGTCTATTGTATTTTCCTTGTTCCTGCAAATAACTTTGACAGTTTTCAAGCTACGACAGTTTTGTATACCTCATTTTAATCTATAAGAAACCCACTTTCTTTTGACATATCGCTTCTTCAAAAATCTTAAGTTCTTAAAATTGGTGAAATTGGGATATCATTACAATTTTTGGTACAGAGTAAATTTCGTAGTATATTGTATTTTCCTATTCCTGAAAATAACTTTGATAGTTGTCAAGCTACGAGAGTTTTGTATACCTCATGCTAATCCACAAATTTTCTTAGTATATTGTTTTTTCCCTATTCCTACAAATAACTTTGACAGTTTTCAAGCTACGAGAGATTTGTATACCTAATTTTAATCCATAAGACCCGCACTTTCTTTTGACATATCGCTTCTTCAAAAATCTCAAGTTCATAAAATTGGTAAAATTGGGATATCATTACAATTTTTGGTGTAGAGTAAATTTCTTAGTATATTGTATTTTCCCTATTACTGAAAATAACTTTGACAGTTTTCAAGCTACGAGAGTTTTGTATACCTCCTTTTAATCCATAAGAAACGCACTTTCTTTGTACATTACGCTTCCTCAAAAATCTTAAGTTCTTAGAAATGGTAAAATTGGGATACCATTACAATTTTTGGTGAAGAGTAAATTTCTTAGTATATTGTATTTTCCCTATTCCTGCAAATAAGTTTGACAATCTTCAAGCTACGCCAGTTTTGTATACCCCATCTCAATCCATAAGAAATTCACTTTCTTTTGACATATCGCTTATTCAAAAATCTTAAGTTCATAAAATTGGTAAAATTGGGATATCATTACAATTTTTGGTGTAGAGTAAATTTCTTATTATATTGTATTTTCCCTATTCCTGAAAATAACTTTGACAGTTTTCAAGCTACGAGAGTTTTGTATACCTCCTTTTAATCCATAAGAAACGCTTTACATTACGCTTCCTCAAAAATCTTAAGTTCTTAGAAATGGTAGAATTGGGATATCATTACAATTTTTGGTACAGAGTAAATTTCTTAGTATATTGCATTTTCCCTAATCCTGCAAATAACTTTGACAGTTTTCAAGCTACGACTGTTTTGTATACCTCATTTTAATCCATAAGAAACGGACTTTCTTTTGAGATATCGCTTCTTCAAAAATCTTAAGTTCTTAAATTGGTAAAATTGGGATATCATTCAAATTTTTGCTACAGAGTAAATTTTCTTAGTCTATTGTATTTTCCTTGTTTCTGAAAATAACTTTGATAGTTGTCAAGCTACAAGAGTTTTGTATACCTCATTTTAATCCACAAATTTTCTTAGTATATTGTTTTTTCCCTATTCCTACAAATATCTTTGACAGTTTTCAAGCTACGTGTACCTCATTTTAATCCATAAGAAACGTACTTGCTTTGTACATATCGCTTCTTCAAAAATCTTAAGTTCTTAAAATTGGTAAAATTGGGATATCATTACAATTTTTGGTGCAGAGTAAATTTCTTATTATATTGTATTTCCCTATTCCTGCAAAAAGCGGTATGTCAAAAGAAACGCAATTTCTTTTGATATCGCTTCTTCCAAAATCTTATGTTCTTAAAATTGGTAAAATTGGGATATCATTACAATTTTTGGTGCAGAGTAAATTTCTTAGTATATTGCATTTTCCCTATTCCTGAAAATAACTTTGACAGTTTTCAAGCTACGAGAGTTTTGTATACCTCATTTTAATCCATAAGAAACGCACTTTCTTTGTACATATCGCTTCTCCAAAAATCTTAAGTTCTTAAAATTGGTAAAATAGGGACATCATAACAATTTTTGGTACAGAGTAAATTTTCTTAGTATATTGTATTTTTCCTATTCCTTCAAATAATTTTGACAGTTTTCAGGCTACGACAGTTTTGTATACCTCATTTTAATCCATTAGAAACGCACTTTCTTTTGACATACCGCTTTTTCAAAAATCTTAAGTTCTTAAAATTGGTAAAATTGGGATATCATTACAATTTTTGGTTATTTTTGGTGCAGGGTAAATTTCTTAGTATATTGCATTTTCCCTATTCCTGAAAATAACTTTGACAGTTTTCAAGCTACGAGAGTTTTGTATAACTCATTTTAATCCATAAGAAACGCACTTTCTTTGTACATATCGCTTCTTCAAAAATCTTAAGTTCTTAAAATTGGTAAAATTGGGATATCATTACAATTTTTGGTACAGAATAAATTTCTTAGTATATTGTATTTTCCCTAATCCTGCAAATAACTTTGACAGTTTTCAAGCTACGAGAGTTTTGTATACCTCATTTTAATCCATAAATTTTCTTAGTATATTGTTTTTCCCTATTCCTAAAAATAACTTTGACAGTTTTCAAGCTACGAGAGTCTTGTGTACCTCATTTTAATCCATAAGAAGCGCACTTTCTTTTGACATATCGCTTCTTCAAAAATCTTAAGTTCTTAAAACTGTAAAATTGGGATATCATTCAAATTTTTGGTACAGAGTAAATTTCTTAGTATATTGTATTTTCCTATTCCTGAAAATAACTTTGATAGTTGTCAAGCTACGAGAGTTTTGTATACCTCATTCTAATCCACAAATTTTCTTAGTATTTTGTTTTTTCCTATTCCTACAAATAACTTTGACAGTTTTCAAGCTACGAGAGTTTTGTATACCTAATTTTAATCCATAAGAAACCCACTTTCTTTGACATATCGCTTCTTCAAAAATCTTAAGTTCTTAAAATTGGTAAAATTGGGATATCATTACAATTTTTGGAACAGAGTAAATTTCTTGATATATTGTATTTTCCCTATTCCTTTAAATAACTTTGACAGTTTTCAAGCAACGACAGTTTTGTATACCTCATTTTAATCCATAAGAAAAGCACTTTCTTTTGATATATCGCTTATTCAAAGTCTTAAGTTCATAAAAAACGATAAAATTGGGATATCATTACAATTTTTGGTGCAGAGTAAAATATCTTAGTATATTGTATTTTCCCTATTCCTACAAATAACTTTGACAGTTTTCAAGCTACGGGCAGTTTTGTATACCTCATTTCAATCCATAAGAAACGCACTATCATTGACATATCCCTTACTCAAAAGTCTTAAGTCTTAAAATTGGTAAAATTGGGATA
>NW_023996643.1:12500-36110 GCF_015586225.1 Lucilia sericata | reverse complement strand
AGATTTTAATAATATCTGGCCCCTTTATAAAGTTAATATAGGACAACTATTGCATATTTACATAAACGGAATTTTTAACACCTCTTGCAAACATACATACATATATTGTAAATAGGTCTAATTTAAAACAATTTACATTAAAATAAAATTATAATAAAGAAAATTTGAGTTAAATTTAAACTAATAAAAGCATTCACTTTATTCACAAAAAATCGTATTTACGATTTATTAAGCATGTTTGATAATATTATCTAAAGATTATGTTGTAGGTCACACTTTAAAACTCAACAAACACTTAAGCAGTTGGCAACACTTCTAATCTCTTTAACATTAATCAAACCGAAGGACCATTTTTACCGTAATTTTCAACTGCTCTCCTCATATGCTTTAGATATTTTAAAATTTATTAAATGAAATAAAAAAATAAACCTCCTTAAACCCATAAAATACAATTTCATCTCACTATTGTTAAATTTTTCTTTTTTTTATTATTATTATACATTTAATAGGAATTTTATAACACTTCAAAAAAAAATGAGATAAACAACATATTTTAAATAACAATGACAAACCTTTAAAATAAAATTTCATTTAGCAAATAAAATAAATATTTATTTACAGTTGAACACTTCGCCATAAAAACATTTTTTTTATTAATAAAAAAATGTTGTATTAAAAAAAATTGTATAGTATATTATTAAATAGAAAATCAACTAATTTTTTAGGGAAAAAAAGTATAAAAACAATTACAATTATTAGAAATTTGATGGAATAACAGAAATGTACACTGTCAGATAACGTGAAAGATTATCTAAATTAGAATGAAAAAAATAGAAACAATTACTTGTGTGCGGTTGAAGTAAAATAAAAATCAAAACAAGCCCAACAATTTTTTTTGCAACAACTATAAATTAGAAAATTGATAAGAAATATACATTTATGGAAATTTGTATTTCTACTACACTGAGAGAAAAAGTTTTTGTAGGCAATTAAAGAAATTAAAACTCAGAGAATTGAACTCCTATGACAGCATTAATGGGGGTTATATGTATATAATTGACATTAATCAGAAGGTGAATATCTCTGATTAAATCAAGTGACAATTTTTGTACTTGGTTGTGCCGGTCCACGTACAAGCACTTTGCTCCGAACTCCACCTAAATTTTTACGGATTCTGAGAAAGCGTTTGACAACATTAAGGGGGTTTGTATATGACTAGCATTAGGAAAGAATGTCTAGCATTAGGCAAGAACAACAACGTGAATACTTATCTTGAAGGCCATATTTCACGATGGTCTTTTTCATCCACTGGGTAGACTTGCGAACGGTCTACCACGCGCCCCTGAATGCTTCTATGAAGAAATCAGGTGACTATTTTTGTACTTGGTTGTGCCGGTATGTGTACAAGCACTTTGCTAAAGTACTCGAGCTATCTAATCCCTTGCCATAGCAGTCTCGTTGCGGAAAGACAAGCAGCATGAGATCAATCCCAATGCATACCCTGACAAGGAAAAAGCAATCACTGGTCTAAAGTCTATAGTAGGGTCGACCCCAACATCAGATGAAATCAATCTTACGCCTGAGGGTGACCACCTTTTTGATGTTATGAAAGATTGCATTATTTAAAATGCAATCCTCATCAACTAATGACTCATTCCAGTACATTCCTTAACCGCTTAAAACCCGCGCAACCACACTACTGAGATGACTCTTTTGCTTCGACAACAGCACCTAGAGATGTATTTGGTAGTCCGAAATAACCAGCCAATAAAACAGGATCCCTCTGTATGTAGAGATAACGTAAGGAAGGCTTTCGAAAAGTTGTGTGGTGGGCCTCAACCATAAATCGCATAGCATGAAACAATATGCATCCTGTTGAGATGTCAACAGCACCGAGAACTTCCCTGAAGTAAAAGGTCTACTAAATCAGTATTAGTCTACTGTCTGGCAGGGGAGTCTTTCCCGGAATGACAGACAACTACGAATTATCAACCTGGAAATTTCCCAACCTATACCATGCAAAGAGTAAGAGATAATCAATGTGTTCAGGAATTCAGCATAAGTTGCTCTGTCATATAACCCAGTGACATCTGGAAAGTGACCTCAGCCAAGTGACCAGCCGGGACAAAGTCGTGCGGGCAACATAAGTCGCGTAGCATGAAACATTATACATCCTGTTGAGATGCAATAGCACAGAGATCTACCCTGAAGTAAAAGGTCTTCTAAATCAGTATTAGTCTCGAGAATGAAAGGCAAATACCAAGCGTCAAACTGGAAATTTCCCAACCTATACTGGCGCCCTACTACGCAAAGAGTAAGAGATAATCAATGTGTTCAGGACTTCAGCATAAGTTGCTCTGTCAGATAACCCAGTGACATCTGGGAAGTAACCTCAGCCAACTGACCAGCCGGGACAAAGTCGTGCGGGCAACTGGCCAGATTCCCAGGTGCTTTGGTTTGACCCCATGTCGAATCATTCCAAGGAAAGGCCGAGGATACATCTGATCATCATCAGTTTATAGTCCCGTTATTGCAATATTGCCGGGATATTGCAATAACACCAAAATGAAGATTTCACGAAGGTAACATGCCTCCGGAGGGAACTAATATTAGGCAGCAGAAAAGCTTTGATCTACACAAGGGAAGACTTTCTGTGACTATTTTCTGGTGAAAAGTTGTGTATGCCAAGGAATCATTACTAGAACCTGACCTACTTTTGATTAAGATAAGTGATAACTGAATAGCAATAACAATAGACAAAGACTTAACCTCTTACTATATAAATAACAAAGATAAATTCCAACACAGAGGGCGCCACATTACGCTAATCTTTAAGCCTATTTAAAACATGTTTTTTTTTTTTTGTTTGTAAAGTTTTTTTTTTTTGCAGTGTATTATTACCTTGATTATGAACCTGATGATAGTTTTTATAATAATTTTATTTAACGTGTTTTTTTTTGCGAAGTTCACTTAAGTTTATTAACTTTTTTGAATAAATTTATAATACAACTTTTATATAACTTTTTAATGATTGAACAGCACACTTTTTTGATTTTCTTTAGAAAAATCTTTATTATTTAATAAATACGAATGACTCTGTTTCGCAAATCGTTTCAATTTTTTCTATATAAATAGCAAATTTTCGTTTTATCCACTTTCTTCCGGTATTTTTTTTACTAAAATTATAATTATAACTCGCGTCTCACGTAATTAATAACTTTTCAAACACTAAACTGATCTTGTTTTTTTTAGCAGAATAAAATAATTCAAACGAAAAAAACTACTACATTTTTGTAGAGTCACATTTTTTTTATAACGCTTCTTATCTGTCTCAAATCCACTATAATACTGAATAATTTGATTTGATTTTCTTGAAATCATTAAACTTACTCTCTTAATACAACACTCAGTAGTAGATAAACTGAGCATAAGTTAACTAAATAAGTAAATCGCTGCTACTTAGTACTACTAAACAGACAAATAACTAAAACTTAAGTAGCAGACAGGCGTAAATTATTTCATTTAAGTAGGAATACTATACATCATTTATCAACATATTTAAAACATCATCATCATCGTCATCATCGGCAATATTATGAACGAATTAAATGTATGTATATGAAACGCTTGAACGGCACTCTCTTCACATTATAATTTTCTTGTACAATCTGACATAAATACTCAAAATACAATTTTATGAATGGTGGGGGTGTGTTCTGTGGTAGTCTGTTATAAGTCGGAGAATAAAATCTGTGAGGAAATTATTTTATTTGATTTAAAACCGCAATTGTTATACAAAAAAATTATTAAATTCAACTCTTAATTTATGAACAGCTTAAACGCGCTATGATGAATGTTTAAGAAAGGGTGGGAAGTCAAACACAAATGCGTAATACTTGGACCTCGACCAACCAGACGGCCATGACATTAGTAAGAAAGAAATGCTCGTACACGAGGCCGATGAAGAGAGTCATCTAACGATATGGATGGATTTCGGAGGCCACTATCCCTAGTGCGAAAGAAGTGCAGAAAAGCAGCTAATCTCGCGAGATACAAGATCTCTTTTCGGTATAAATATTCTGTCGCTAAACATACGATATCCAGCGTACTTGAAGCACAATATCATATGTTGAAGTATGACGAAATACAGAATACTATTGCTAAAGAAGTCAGGTCAACACGGTGAGAAACTGATCAAAACCAGAGCAAACATGTGAACATGACTAAACCAGTGTCTGGAATTCTTAAGAACACCATCAAATAGACTACTGATGTACATTCTTCTAAGGAAGCGGCAAATATTGGGTCAATGGTGGATCAATGCATCCTCCTTGACATACGGAAGTATGAGGAAAAACTAAATATTACCTTTATGGCAATCAGATCAATTCTGAAGAAATACAGAATACGACTGCTATAGAAGTCTGGTCAACACGGCCGGAGGCTGATCAAAATTAAAACAAGCTTGTGAACACGATTAAACCAGTGTCTGCAACTGTTAAGATCACCATCCCATGGGCTAATGATGTGCATTCTGCTAAGGAAGCAGTAGTGGTCAATAGTGGATCAATGCGTCAAGGTCCTTGAACAAAATACCAAAAAACATAGCCAGTGATTTCCTCCTTGACAGACGAAAGTATAGGAAAAACTGAATATTACCATTATGGCAATCAAATCAATTCTGAGGAAATACAGAATACTACTGCTATAGAAATCTGGTCAACACGGCCAGAGGCTGATCCAAACTATAACAAGCTTGTGAACACGATTAAACCAGTGTCTGGAAATGTTAAGATCACCATCAAATAGACTACTGATATACACACTTCTAAAGAAGCGGCAAAGATGGAGTCAATGGTGGATCAATGCGTCAAGTTCCTGGAACAAAATACCAAAAACATAGCCAGTGATTTTCTGCTTGACAGACAGATCAATTCTGACTGAGAATGATTAGAACCAGGGCAGCTTTATGAACACGACTAAATCCGTGTCATATATTAACAACTCACAGATGCTTGATATGCTTTAATCTAAAGCGATCTCATCAAGATCAGGGACGGTGGAAGTTCAATGCGAACTATAGCGAGCATTAGGGAAAGTGTCATCTAGTTTGAACTTTGATAAAGTAGTTCAAATTGAAACTGACAAATTCTTCCTCAATAAAACGAGATCAATCCAGATTGAGAATGTTTAAAACCAGGGCAGATATATGTACACGATTAAATCGGTGTCATATATCATTAACTCACAGACACTTGATATGCACTAATCTAAAGCGATCTAATGAAGATCAGGGATGGTGGAAGTTTAATGCGAACTATAGCGAAAGTGTTATCAATGCTTGAACTTTGATATAGTAGTTCAAGTTAAAATTGACAAATTCTTCCTCAATAAAACGAGATCAATTCAGACTGAGAATGATTAAATCCAGGACAAACATATAAGATCAGGGAGGATGGATGTTCAATGCGAACTAAAGCGAACATTAGCGAAAGTGTCATAGGTGCTTGAACTTTTATATAGTAGTTCAAGTACAAATTCTTCCTCAATAAAAGAATTATTTAGATGATGTCTGAATGTAGCTATGAGAGCTTAAATTACTGAAGACCTCTGTGTTGTTATCCAAAATACAACAAATAAAAGTTTAAGTAAAAGATTTTGAAAATCTCTTGGACCATCAGTGATCTTAAGATCTTACAACTGATCGTGATTGCGCATTCGTTGGTTATGAAAAGTTTTAATACACACTAAATCCAGATGGTCCAGATATTACTATTCCTGAAATTAAAAAATCAAATAAGGACCATCAGTAATTATGAGATTTTAGAACAGTATTTTTTCATTTTTTTCTGAGAGGATTCTTTTACACAAGATCACAACGACAACCCCTATAGTTCCTAGCTTTTTACATAAAATAGATGGAAGCTGCTAGAATACATTCAGCATGTCTCTCTTTAAAAAGTAACAAATTTTTCAATCTCTCTATTAAACTTTGCGAAATTGAATCAAAGTCGGTGTCGGTAGAAAAGTCTCGAATACTCGAATGATCTTGTTGACTTTCTATTAGGGTTCTATAAATCGACTTTCGAATAATCGAACAATCGACTTTTTGTCGAAAAAAGTCGAAAAGTCGAAGTCGACTATTTTGTTCCAAAAAAGTCGATAACTCGACTATCGTCTATGAAAAAAGTCGAAAAGTCGACTTTGTAAATAAAAGTCGAAAAAAGTCGAAAAGTCAAAAAATCGGAAAGTCGAAAAAAGTTGAAAAGTCGAAAAAAGTCGATAAGTCGAAAAAAGTCGAAAAGTCGAAAAAAGTCGAAAAGAGTCGAAAATTTTAAAAAAGTGGAAAAGAAGTCAAAAACTCTAAAATAGTCGGAAAAACTCGAAAAAAGTAAAAAAGTAGTCGAAAATAGTCGAAAAAGTCGAAATAAATCGAAAATAGTCGAAAAAGTCGAAAAAAATCAAAAAGTCGAAAAGTCGGAAAAAGTCGAAAAGTCGGAAAAAGTCGAAAAAAGTCGAAAAGTCGAAAAAGGTCGAGAAAAGTCGAAAAAAGTCGGAAAAAGTCGGAAAAAGTCGATAAAAGTCGAAAAGTCGAAAATTTTAAAAAAGTGGAAAAGAGGCCAAAAACTCTAAAATAGTCGGAAAAACTCGAAAAAAAGTAAAAAAATAGTCGAAAAAGTCGAAATAAATAGAAAATAGTCAAAAAGTCGTAAAAAATCAAAAAGTCGAAAAGTCGGAAAAAGTCGAAAAAAGTCGAAAAGTCGGAAAAAGTCGACCATTTATAAAATACTAAAAGTCGAAAAGTCTAAAAGTCGACTTTTAAATAAATGAAAAAGGTCGAAAAGTCGAAAAATCGACATTTCATAAGATGGAAAAAGTCGAAAGGTCGAAAAGTCGACTTTTAACTAAATGCAAAAAGTCGAAAAGTCGACTTTTCGTTTCAACTATAGAACCCTACTTTCTATCAACTAAGATGAAGTTATAACACAGAACCAGAGTAATGCCAAGAGTAAAGCGTAAGGTTACTAAGAAATAACTGTTTGAAATTACAAATTTAAAGTGTGTAGGGTATAATTGACTTTAAGTTTAATAAATTATTTTCTTTGTACACTCACAAAGTAAATTTTCGTACAACTGTCATCATCATCTTGTTGCTGGCGAATGTGTGTAATTTGATCTTTTCATTCATATGCCCGAGATAAAATTGAAGACATATTTTGCACTTAATTGAATTTGTAATATTTTGTGGGGAATTCTCTTAATAAAAAAATGTTCACATTTCAAACTTCATTGAATAGTTGCTATATTTAATACTTGTGATTTCTAATTCGCAATAACTATAAAATAATTACATTAACATTTAATTGCAGTAATAATAATGACTTTTCAATTCAATTAAAAACTAATTCAAACCTTAACGATTTGTTAGGAATACAAGTAAGGAGTTGCATTTCTTTTTACTTCGTATATATAAAAAACTATGTCAAAATATTGTTAATATCGAAACATTTTGAACACTAAAACTCGTCTATGTTCTAAACAATGTCCGTATTGTGCAAGGGAAAGCTCAGATCTTTCTATAACAATAAGAAATGTATCAACTTTTTGCTGCAATTTGGATCTTAGCCATTTTATTGATATTCACTTTTCTATCAACCTATAACTTACCTTCTTTTACCATGTATTTCCAATTCATCATCGCTCTCCTCCTCTTCGGGTTTCTCACATTGAATAGTTGTGACATTTTTTTCCGGTACACTAAATGTAACCGAACCGGAAATATCATCAATAACCTGAAAATTATGAAACAAATACACAATTAGCTAAATAAGCCACCATTTTCTTTTTTACAAAATTATATATCTTTTCATCTTTCTCTCTCTCTCTTTCATACTTTATGATATTCGTATAAATACAATTGCACTATATCTTCAAAATGAACACGCGTAGTATTGAACATTTAAGAAATTACAGAATTACAAATTTCAAACTTTAATTTTAAAACAAAACAGAACACAACTAGATGTTATCACTTTAAAGATCTAAATATAACTGAACCCTTGGGCAGGGCATAAACATACATATTTCTGTCCTTTCTAAACCTTTAGAGAAATTTAAAGAAGAGAGGCAAGCAGGTAGCGGTTTTTCTCTTTTTCACCAGACAACATCTTGTGCTAAAGTAATACATGAAGTTTTAAAAAATGTTGCTAGATTTTTCCAGTATATTCTTAGTAAAATAACTAATTTACCTGTTAATAGCATTAAATTAGCATTTTGTCGTGATAAATTTCAAATAATTATACGAAACAAAAATTGCTCATATGATAAAATTACCTGATTTTGCAAAAAATTTTCATTTATGAAATGTATTTCCCCTGTGGAAAGCGGAAAATTCCCTCTTTTTTAATGAAATTTATTGCGTCTTATTATTTTCTATAAATTTTATTGAACAATTACATCTCTTTACATTTTTCTCTAAATTATGTTAAACTTATGCTCAATCTCAAATAATATTTTATAAAGTTTTTAAGGGATAGAATGAAATAGCATTATATCTTAATATCTTTTACTCCTGCCTTAAGAGAATAAGTGTTTAAATCCTCTAGCTCATACTCAAAGTAGTAACATTTAGACCTTTAAAGGGTAGTTTTTGAATAAAAATTTTATATACTACTGCAGCTAAAACGAGACAGAATATCCCTTTGTATAAACACATACATACAAGAATATTTTGAAACATTTATGACATATGTCTTAGTTAAGATTTAACTTTATTAAATGTCATCGAAAATGTTTTGGCATATTTAAGATTTCTCTAAAAAAAAGTATGTCTAACGTTAAGTTAGCCGAATTTTAAACCCACCAATAAGGTTAATTTTCTTCTCTTGCGTTTATATCTCTATTTCTTTTTGATCTATATGATCAAGCAATGAATTGAATTGACCACAACTTAATAGCTTTAGTTTCCTCTCTTAAGGCGAGAGCTGATGATCTCTCTCATAGACATTACCGCATTACAGTTTCGTAGTGCGTTTTTTAAATCCAGACTTAACTTGCTTCCTTATAAAAATGTTGAAAAAAACTCTAAGATTTTAAGCGTTATCATTAGGCAAACGTTATTCACTAGCTCTTTGATAAGGGAGGCTACTGACTCTTTCCAAATATTACAAGTTACTACGTATGACTTTGTTGGACAGAGATATAAATCTCTCTACTTATGGAGATATTGAATGAAATTACGATGCCAAACCTTGATCTTGAAAAACTAGATAATTTCAGCTATATGATCTGGTAGCATCTGACCTATGTTTCTGACTCTAGAAGGTGGTCCAAAGCTTCTCAACCCCTTGTACCACCAGTAATCATGAGATCTATGAATGGCCCATGATTACGAATTCAATAGAAAGGAAATATACATATGAAGTTCGTTGGTTATGAGAATCAACAAGGCACATCGCTGCTGGGCGATATGTATAGGCATGAAATGGGGATTTAGTCCTTAGGCTTTATAAAACTGTAATTAGACCAATTCTTGCTTATGCTTCAATAATCTAGTGGACTGCTTTGGACAAAAAGTGCAATATCAAACAACTACAGGGAGTTTAGCGTTCATGCTGCTTGGGTATAAGTGGTGCCATGTGTACTACTTCAACCAAGGCTCTGGAAACGTTGCTAGATATTCCACCCATTGAAACTTATTTTAGATATGAGGCGGCGCCTAGACCCGAACGGCTCTTTACTTTAGGCGTACTGAGCAAAAGCGGTTATAGGACACGTCATAAATGTACTGGATACATTGGAAGGTTATACACAATCATCGGACGTTCCTGATCGCATACCAGACATAGACTATGTCGGAAACTTTGAAACGCTGATCCCAGATAGAATGATAGAATAGAGCAAATACGAGTAGGAATCCGTTGTTACACGGATGGCTCTAAATTGGGGGACAAAGTGGGTCTGGGGTTCTATATTGATGACCCAGAAACATGATTTGGTAAACCACCGATTACCTCTTAAATACTACGATTGGAAATTATCTGATTTCAAAACATTCGAGAGATCGCTTTACTATATCTTCATTGATGTCTATTAAATCAAAATAATATTCAGACTCAATAAGGATTGTATTATTTGTCGATAACAGTGATTAAAGGGCTGTAAATTCTCTCTGATTTAATCGAATATCTTTTAGAGAAGTTTCAAATTTACACCGATAGTTAAGCTGCTATTAGGTATGTCTCCTAACAATGTGTCTACAACATCTATACTAGACCATGAATGCAGGGGCATCTCACAATTGAATGTCGTGTCATTCGACAATAATACTATGAATGACTGAAGAGATACGAGGAGAATTTAGGTAATAAAGTTGTAGATAAATTAGGGTGTTGAAGAGATTCTTATATTGATCTCTATGGAGTCCCCACTCCTAAACGTAATACTTTGTACCATTGCAATATATTGGTTAAAGAATACGGGAACACTTTAGGAAACAGAATTTTGATATTGATCTCTGAGGAGTTTCAGATAAATTAGCGAGGGAATTTGAAAGATTATGATATTGATTTCAGTGGTATCAATCTCAATAACATACAGTTAGTTTTCGAACAAACTTTGCGAATTTGGCGAAAATGCGGATTGTTATGGATGAAAAACTAATTTTCTGAAAGAGGCTAGGGGCAAATATGGACAAAGCCCGATACAATTTTGTGAATATATTTATATTTATATAATTTCATAGCGATATTTGTGTTTATAAGTTCTTTTTGGACATTCAAGTAATTTTCTGAAGGGGACTTTGTATGACTTTGCTAGGCCCGATCTTTATAAAATTTGGCAAGATATAAAACATAGTTGTGCCGCTTTTTGTCGATATACAGGTATATTTAACATAATTATGAGCTCAGAAACCCATTTCCTATGGTTCTGTTGTATGGGGGCTAGGAGAAATAATAGACCGATTTTGACAATTTTCAATAGGTTTCATCCTTGGGCCAAATTTCATCCAATTATCTTGAAAGTTGCGAACTGTACCTTGCACACAAGATTTACATGGACAGCCAGCCATACGGACAAACATAGCTTAATCGAGTCAGGAAATGATTTTAAACCGATTGGTATACTTTAAGGGATATTTTTGCATTTTACAAACATCAGCACAAATCCAATATACCCTCCCCACTAAAGTGGTGTAGGGTATAAAACCACTGTAATAGGGCAATGGGTCAAGTGAGTCTACTAGTACGAATTCAAACCCCATATAGATTAGATTGGTAGCGATATCCCTTATAATTTCACAATGATTAAAAGGAGTATATACATCTTCTCCCTAAAAATCCTGTTCTGAAAAATTCTTTTTGTTTCATTTCTTTTATCACTTATTTTTACAATAAAGATCCAACAAAACCTAAAGCCGAGAATTTAATCCGACAACACCCTCATTGCTACACAAAAATGTTTTAAATTTTTTTGCAATAGAAATTATACATGGTATTAAATCTGATCATACATTTTCTTAAAAAAAATCCGATTATTTTTTAATAATACTAAACATTTCCCAAGCATTTAAGTACCTGCCTTGTCCAAAATATTATTCACACTTTCCGAACTAGAATTATTATTGCTCACACTCTTAACACTTTCATTATTTGTAAAATTTCTTTGATTTGCATTCGTATCATAAGAATAATTCGTATAATTTTTATCACCGACACACCCATGATGATTATTATGTTTAAAAATATTTACTAAAGATGCCATTTTATAATAAAAGAACAAAGGATTTTGGAATATATATGCAAAATAAATCACGTGAAAGAAATTTCTTTTTATAATATTTTTTTTTTTTCGGCTGTCTTAAATACACGTTTGCAAGTCTGATGATGAACTAAAATTAAGTTTTTAAAAAGTTTAACATCAAGCTGTATATATAAAACAATGTTGTATTAATTATTTAATCATGGCACAGTGGGTTTCAATAAGTTGGTATTTGTATTTTGCATTTTTTATTATTATTTTTTTGTTATTTTAATTGGTCTTTATCTGATCAACCCTCTGGGGTTTTGAATGCTGGTTGATTTTGCTTTTTGTGTTTTGTTTTCTATTTTATTTAATTGTTACTTTTGTTATGATTACATTATAATTATTTTGTTTTGTTTTTTTATTTTTTGCTGATCAATTTTACATTTTTGTTTTTATAATTTTATTTTAATATTTTGTTTTTTTTTCTTTTGTTGCCCAATAAATAATTTGCATAGTTTATTTGACTCTACTTTTAATAGTGGAAGCTATACCTGATTTGTTATTGGGTTTGTAACATAATGATGTGGTATGAAGGGGAAGTCCCTATTCTTAGAAATTAACTTATATTCGCTTAGAAGTCGAGCTTTCTAATCTCTTAAAACTGATAACTTTGCTGATCAAGACAAGTAGTCATCTTAGCGTAGCAGTGATCGCAATCGTGGAACTCTGTTCAGAAACCATTTAGCGATCTAGGTCATATTGATCTTTATCTCTGATCGTGAACATCACTGATCATTCATTTTGTAGCAAGATTTTTCAAATTATCGATCAAATGGGGACTTTGATCGTTACGATCGTTACGATCGTTACTCCCACCCACTGTTCACTTTTCATACAAAAATATTTTACTGTGAAAATTTATTGATCTCATTGTTTAATTACACAGATGTGTTCGTTCGTTTGTTTGTTCGATTGTCTGTGGTGTGAGAATAATCACCATTTGCCAGTTGGGGCATGACTTTAAATTGAGCAGAAGAGTGACTGATCGTGTCAAATATTATGTGTTTTCACTATTGTCGTTGTTATTTTTGTTTCATAAATTATTACAAGCCATTAATTTTATTTCATTCTCCCCCCCATTTTTTCTACACACAAATTATAATTGAATTAATTAAATAGGTTCATGATTTTATAAGAGTTTTGCTAGGTGACGATGATGATGACGATCATCATCACGATCGCTCTAAACTAGAGAGTCTAATACAAAGCATGCAATGATTAAGTGAATGATAGATAAATGATCGAGTGCGATCAGTTAACTATTTTACAAATATTTACTTTATTAAACTGGGAAATCAGATTTAAGTGTTTTATTATTTAGGCTAGACTGTGATTGTACTATTTGTTTTTCGAAAAAACAGTTTAAAGGTTTTTGATAAGATGCGATTTTATTGTATATATTTTTTCCGTTTTATGAGTCGTGTATTGCATCAATAAAAATTTGTTTATTTAATTTTTGATTTTTGTGACGATTTCAATTGTTATTAGAACTATAAAATAGTGATTGGATGGTAAATATTTGTCGGGAATAATAAACGTTGAGAGTCCAAGGAGTATATTAGAGGTGTTCACAATACAATTATGTTTAGACTCGCCAAATTATCAAGCAAGACCAAGTGAAACGAAGTTTTTCTTCAAAATAGCGTCGATTATAATAAAGTTATGATAGTTCCACTGACACAAGTCTCAACTACTTCAAGCCATCATCAACCTTGAGGCGCTTCAACTTTATCGACTACTCTTATTGTCTAAGAAAAACATTTTCAATTATCATAAACATTGACATTGTTCCGCACAGAGGGAATAAGAAATATTTACGCCTGGTACCAAACTGACACCAAATTGTTTATAATTTTTCAATACCATTCGTTGTCAAAGTATATACATACGTACGACAACACTATGTAATGTTGACAACATTGCAAAAATTCGTTGTCGAAATCTAAATTTTATACACATCCGTTGTCTAAAATTTAGAAAAATTATAAATTCTTTGGTGTCAATTCGATACCAGGCGTATATAGTTCCTTTTCCCTCTTCCCTCTTCAATTTCTTGTTCAAGTTCATTTATCAAATATTATCTGATAGGTTTCGAGTACTTTATAACGAACATTATAAATAGTATTTGGAGATAAGTTCCACTTCTTGAAAAGTTTAATCTCATTCCAATCTTCTCTTGATAATGAAATATATCTAAATCAATGTAGCGTCACTAAAGGATTTGAAACAGAAAAGCATACCGCATTTACCCTTTTTGGCTAAATTAAGATTATATCTGAATATCTATTTGTGAAACATGGAGGAACGTATTAAATAAATAACTTTAATTAAAAGTTCAGAGAATTAACCGTTTCAGCAGAAAGGGAGTCTATAATCTTGAAATTATACTTCTGGTGTTATTATATATCAGTGACACACACTTTAGCTATATGTCAAACGTTATCCTAGAACTAATTCCGATAACAAATCTTATACATTTTCCCCGACTATAGGATTTCTCTCAGCCAAATATCTGCGACAAAGACTAATATCGGGTAGAAAAATAACTGCAGTGAACCATGATCCTAGTTTGAGATTAGGATACCATAAGTAAGATTAAAACAATTACTTATAATTTGGAGAAAACTTTAACAAATTTGTAACTTCGCCCTATATTAAGAATATGATCTTTCTTGGAAACCATTCCAAATTCATGGATGAACAAGAATTCTCCTACTTTCTATAAAAGGAATTATCGCCCAATATTCAGAAACTCAGTTACCTGGACGTACTAGTTTCTTAGAATTCTCCAATCAGTGTTCCTGAGGAATGTAATATCTGGAATAATAGCGATAACAAGATATTTGGATTAAATTCCGACGAATGTCTTACTATGACGTGAAACTGTTCCACAGTTTCACTCTCTTCTACGCATGTGCTATATTTGTCTGATGATGCCTGTTATGCCATTAGTCTCCTCAGAATACGTACCATCATACTAACATCGCATTGTTGTTATTCTAAAAAGGCTTCCCATCCTTCTCTTCGTACGATCTAAACCAAAATTCCATTATTTCAAATGTCTCTTGTTTTAATACTGCCGTCGTAGAGGCTAAAGATATTGCATTCATCCGTTTAACTTCAAACAAGCTCTCTTCCCTTTATAGCGAGCACATTAACTCTATCTTTTGCCGATTATCCTCGATTTGCTGGGGACCCATATGATACAACACTTTCAATTAGAAGAGTAATCGGCTATTGATTCTCATACAGTCAAATACGGACTTAGACTTAACCTTTTCAGATAAAATCACAGTAATTGTCATCTGGCTGTGGGAAAATATGTTAACATCCGTTAATAGCCTGGACTTTCGACTAGCTAATATTGTGGTTAGTTAGTCCGAAGTTTAACTCGGATTCCGGGTTTTCAATGTAGACTCTTAAACCCGTCAAGTCTTGCATTCTCTGTAACAACATATTTCCGTAAAAGTTTGCTTTAAAATTCCATTTGATCATGACTCTTTATCAAGGATCAATATCTCTTATCTCTTAAGACTTATGTTTGTGTATGTCCAGTATATATTGATGACGTGTCCTGCAGTCGACTTTGATCAAATCATCTAAATATATGATTGAACCTATCAGCTATGAGTACCGCCTCGTATTTGAAATACGTTCCAATGGGAGGAATGCCTCGTAAATGTTTCTAAAGGATTTACTCTGCACTTTCTATAATACCATTACACTGTTTGTCCGAAACAGCCCACCAGATTATAGTGACGTGATGATAAATATAGATGTATAATTCATTAAAAATAAATTTGTGAAAATTGATTCATAATAATTCCCGCTTATGATAATCCCTTGGCTAACTATACACCTTTAGTTATTCTTATTAAAACTATCAACAATAATGTTTATTGGGTTTAGTGTAACGGCATTTAACAGTTACTAACCATCATTAAAATGTGTATGAGGTTATTGCGATAAAAAACCAAAGCATATCTTAAGGCTTTAAAATTAAAGAATTAACCCTTTAAAGACCTCAGTTATAAATATGAGTACATTTTATAATTTCGAGTCAAAGTTTAATGTGATAAAGCCCTTAGTATTACTAATAGCAAAAACAAAAACAATTAAAAAGTGTAATAAATATGTATTGTAATAATTACAGCTTGCTAGTTACAACTAAGTAAATGTTTATATTCAATATGTATGTATTTTACACATTTGAACTAATTTACTTTCACCATAAAATTACGTGTTTTTTATAATCTATGGAATAATGATCATATTTGCAATACAAATTAAATGATGACTAGTTATTGTTTACTTCAACTATTCAATGCATTTAATATAAATAATTTATTATAATTTACATCATTAAGATCGTTAATATTAATCTATATACATTTGTTTAAATTTTAACTATATTTTGCATATATTTTATATAATTTGCTTATTTATTTTCTTTATTAAAATAATATCACATTTGTATCAATAATCGCAGCTTAAAAAACAAATACAAATTCAAACACACATACATATGTATGTGCTGAATCACATGACAAATGTGTATTTTAAAATTTGTTGACAAAAAAACGTGCTTCAAAAAAATAAATTATTTACAACCGATAAAAAACAACAACAGCTTGTGATTCTATCTTATTTAATGATGCTACCTGCTGCTTCTACTTTTTTAATAGCTTCGTTTTTAGGAATAAACAATATCTGAAAATTTATTAATTTAAACCAGTTTAAACTGATCACGAGATTTGAACCTAAAAATCCCTACGAATTATGTCACGTGAGCTTTACAAAATACTAAAGTACCCTGGGTGCTTCGCTACTAGAGTTTGAGGTTCGGGAATTCCCATCCGGGATATCCCAGGAATTCTCGGGAAAAAATGTTTGGGTTTTCCGGGAATTTTTTTTAATACTAGACTATACTATAGACTAGACTATAGACTAGACTATAGGCTAGACTATAGACTAGACTATAGACTAGACTATAGACTAGACTATAGACTAGACTATAGACTAGACTATAGACTAGACTATAGACTAGACTATAGACTAGACTATAGACTAGACTATAGACTAGACTATAGACTAGACTATAGACTAGACTATAGACTAGACTATAGACTAGACTATAGACTAGACTATAGACTAGACTATAGACTAGACTATAGACTAGACTATAGACTAGACTATAGACTAGACTATAGACTAGACTATAGACTAGACTATAGACTAGACTATAGACTAGACTATAGACTAGACTATAGACTAGACTATAGACTAGACTATAGACTAGACTATAGACTAGACTATAGACTAGACTATATAGACAGACATAGACTAGACTATAGACTAGACTATAGACTAGACTATAGACTAGACTATAGACTAGACTATAGACTAGACTATAGACTAGACTATAGACAGACTATAGACTAGACTATAGACTAGACTATAGACTAGACTATAGACTAGACTATAGACTAGACTATAGACTAGACTATAGACTAGACTATCGACGAGACTAAGACTATAGACTAGACTATAGACTAGACTATAGACTAGACTATAGACTAGACTATAGACTAGACTATAGACTAGACTATAGACTAGACTATAGACTAGACTATAGACTAGACTATAACTAGACTAAGACAGACTATAGACTAGACTATAGACTAGACTATAGACTAACTATAGACTAGACTAGAGACTAGACTATAGACTAGACTATAGACTAGACTATAGACTAGACTATAGACTAGTACTATAGACTAGACTATAGACTAGACTATAGACTAGACTATGACTAGACTGTAGACTAGACTAGATAGACTAGACTATAGACTAGACTATAGACTAGACTATAGACTAGACTATAGACTAGACTATAGACTAGACTATAGACTAGACTATAGACTAGACTATAGACTAGACTATAGACTAGACTATAGACTAGACTATAGACTAGACTATAGACTAGACTATAGACTAGACTATAGACTAGACTAGACTATAGACTAGACTATAGACTAGACTATAGACTAGACTATAGACTAGACTATAGACTAGACTATAGACTAGACTATAGACTAGACTATAGACTAACTATAGACTAGACTATAGACTAGACTATAGACTAGACTATATACTAGACTATAGACTAGACTATAGACTAGACTATAGACTACTAGACTAGACTATAGACTAGACTATAGACTAGACTATAGACTAGACTATAGACTAGACTATAGACTAGACTATAGACTAGACTATAGACTAGACTATAGACTAGACTATAGACTAGACTATAGACTAGACTATAGACTAGACTATAGACTAGACTATAGACTAGACTATAGACTAGACTATAGACTAGACTATAGACTAGACTATAGACTAGACTATAGACTAGACTATAGACTAGACTATAGACTAGACTATAGACTAGACTATAGACTAGACTATAGACTAGACTATAGACTAGACTATAGACTAGACTATAGACTAGACTATAGACTAGACTATAGACTAGACTATAGACTAGACTATAGACTAGACTATAGACTAGACTATAGACTAGACTATAGACTAGACTATAGACTAGACTATAGACTAGACTATAGACTAGACTATAGACTAGACTATAGACTAGACTATAGACTAGACTATAGACTAGACTATAGACTAGACTATAGACTAGACTATAGACTAGACTATAGACTAGACTATAGACTAGACTATAGACTAGACTATAGACTAGACTATAGACTAGACTATAGACTAGACTATAGACTAGACTATAGACTAGACTATAGACTAGACTATAGACTAGACTATAGACTAGACTATAGACTAGACTATAGACTAGACTATAGACTAGACTATAGACTAGACTATAGACTAGACTATAGACTAGACTATAGACTAGACTATAGACTAGACTATAGACTAGACTAGACTAGACTATAGACTAGACTATAGACTAGACTATAGACTAGACTATAGACTAGACTATAGACTAGACTATAGACTAGACTATAGACTAGACTATAGACTAGACTATAGACTAGACTATAGACTAGACTATAGACTAGACTATAGACTAGACTATAGACTAGACTATAGACTAGACTATAGACTAGACTATAGACTAGACTATAGACTAGACTATAGACTAGACTATAGACTAGACTATAGACTAGACTATAGACTAGACTATAGACTAGACTATAGACTAGACTATAGACTAGACTATAGACTAGACTATAGACTAGACTATAGACTAGACTATAGACTAGACTATAGACTAGACTATAGACTAGACTATAGACTAGACTATATACTGGACTATAGACTAAACTATAAAATAGACTTTATATTAGACTATAGACTAATTGGTCTATTGACTACTATAAAGACTATTTATCAAAAATGTATGTTAGAAAAGGTATTGCAAATGTCTCGGGACATTTACGATATCAAAAAGTACCGAAAAAGAACTAAAGTACCGAATTTTCCATGCCTGCAGAGTGTGAATAACTGCTACGCTTGCTCTCCATTTGTTTCATACACTTACTCTCCCCCTTACCTAAAACATATAATTTAAGTGGCGCTGGGTAACCAGTAAATCTAAATTAAATCATTATTCACAGCAATTATAAACCTCTGTTAAAATCTAAATACATTCTGTAGACATTAAGTCATCGTCATATAAAAACAAACATCTATACTTTTACTTCATTTAAATATTTTCTTTATTTTGATTTCGTATTAAATTTAACTTTTTTTAACGAATTTAATTCCCAACACAATTTTTAAAAAAAAAACGAAGAAAACAACAATCAAAATGTTATTATTTGGTCATTAGTTAAATATGACTTTATATTTTATAAATTTATATTATCGTAAAGATTTATGACAGTTATAAACTTTGAGATTTGAAATATTTACTTGTTATACTTTTTTTTATTACAACCATTAAAATTTGTCAACAAGTATTACAAGTGTTTTTTCTTTATGGCGGGGGTTTGAATGAAGTAAATAAATAATTTTATTTATTGAATTGTTAATTAACTATATAAATTAGCAGTAGTATTAGATTCAACCCTTAGCTCTCATATATGTATCTCAGTAGGTGATTAAGTCTAAACCCAGATAACTTAGCAAGGTTGAAAGTAGTGTAATCACCAAGGAATCTATTAGATGGTGGAATATCGATTCTTCTTTTTTTGCCTTAAAGCTTCTGCAATCCTCATGTCAAACTTGTATGTCAACCTAGCACCCAATGTCAACTTAAAACTTCTAGCAAACTAACGGAGAAAATTAGAAGATAATTTCTGTCATGCTGCCAAAAGAAGGGCCGATGTATCTAGATCGTATTATAATATGAATTATCAAAAATGTTCATCATTCCATTTTTGTATCATAAATGAAATTTTGTAATCATATATTCATGTATGATTTCAGTTTACGTGAAATCTATTTACTCAGAATTTTATCTTGATCATTTGAAATAGATTTATGATCGTGGGACTTTTATAAATGCTAACGTCATAATGTTGCTATTTAAGTTTGTATAACTCTTATTTTTGATGGATATTATCTTGGTGACCATTTTCTTTTAACACAGATTTTAGAGATCATAAATCTCTTGTGAGAGAAGAAATAGTGTTTTTTTAAGACGTCAAAGCAAAGCCAATCTGGAGCATACTAAAAGATATTTTAAAGTGTGTTTTTAGTACGCCTATAACTTAAATTAAGTTTTTGGGAAGTAGAGTCTATAACTATATAAAGTTGGACAGACGAAACTTTGTCATTGAAAGGCTTTGGGCGGCGTAATCCAAAACCTTGTTGTTACCGATATTACGCCCCACAGGATCACTGATTTTAATATTCTAAGGAACTTACTCAAAAAAAAAAAAAAATAATAAAAAATCCGTACTTGACGGAACGGTTTAACTAGAATCAAGTACAAAATACAAGTCCGAACATTAATCAAAGTTTGATTTAAGCCTGTTTGGGATCAAAGTGATCTTCGCACGTTTTAGTTTTAATAATTATTGTCTTGATTTAAGTCCAATACGTACTTGATACAAGATTAAACTAATCCTAAAGCGCAATTGTTTCAAGCCGTATTCGTACACGTTGTGGAACTAATTCTTTTAATTGTCCTGACCTGAAGATCTTCTCTTTATTGCCATTATCTTTTAATAATTTTTTAAAAATATGTAAATGAAATTTTAAAAAAAGACGGCCCAAAAATAAAGCTTTTTAATTGATATTATTTTGTGTTTCAAATGCAATTCACACATTATTAAAATGTTATTAAGAAGACACATAAATCGCAATTAAAGAATTAAATTTACAATGAGAATGAAATGTTGTTATAACTTTTACGAAATAAAATAATAACTTTACGACTACGAGGGTCGAAGTGTTGGAAAAACATTGGATGCAAATCACATCCAAACAACTTCTAATAAGGGAGGGGAATTGTGGCCTCCGGTAGGTTAGTGGTTAGTGTTCTAGTCTGGTAGACCGGAGGTAGTGCGTTCGATTCTCATCTGAGGTAACAAGCGCACAACAGGCCCAATAGAGGTCTAGGGGTATTTCTTTCACCTCCTTTCAAACTAACTAACTAAGGGTGGGCACTTGACACGTAACTACTTCTGATTCTGTGGAGTCGTGTTTTAGAATCCCGCTTTTATATAGATTCTCGTTCTTATACTGAAGAGGATTATCGACCAACTTCTACGAGAGAAATACCACTCTCTTTTTAGATAATCGGAACAGGTTTCTGTATTAACCTAATCAAAAGGTCGAATTCCGTGCAAGGTTTTTGCGAAATACAAAAAATATATGAGATCCCGATTTACCTCAATTCTGATTGGATAAAATGGGTCTTAGAAAGAGAGTGATGTACTCAAACCGAGTGATTTAATTTCTTAATATTTGGAGCTAATCCAGGGAAGTTAATTGACACATAACCTGTTCTGTAGTCGTATTTTAGGTTCTCGGTCTTATACTTTATATGAAGAGGATCTGTAACCAACTTCTAGGAGGGAATGAATATTATCTTTTTGGAATATTCGCAACAGGTTTCTGTATTAATCTAATCAATAGGTCGATTTCGGTGCATACTTCTCGCGACATAGAAAAAAAACTATATGAGATCCCAATTTACCTCTATTCTAATCGACTAAAATGGTTCTTAGGGAGGGTGTAATGTAGAGCGATTTAATTGTATAAAGTTTTGAGGTATTTCAGAGAAGGGAATTTATCTATAACTTGTTCTGTAGTCGTATTTTAAAATCTCTTTAGATCCCGATTTAACTCATTACTGATAGACTAACATGGGTCTTAGTGGTCGAAACATGCAAAGTGGTCATGTTGTTGTTGTAACTGTAAATACATATACGCGTTTTGTTTTCGCTCGAAGATGTGATTTCCTAATTTTCTAATACTTTGCGTTATTCCAACTTATAATGGAGTAATATGTCCTAATAAAGATCGTTTCCAAAATTTTCGTTTCAAAAGTACTTTGGAAGCCTGCAGAAGATTGACAAAAAGAAAAACAACTTACACTATCCGTTCGACTATTACTCTTCTCCTCTTCCGGTACTGGTTCTTGTTCCTGCATTTGATGTTTCAGCCTTAAAGCTTCCAAATCCTCTATGGCATTAATGCCCGAAGGCATAGATATCGAATTACGACGTAAACCACGCGGCAATGGCAAAGGTGGTGTTTCCATAGCCGTCGATTCATCTGAGGCAGTTTTAGGTGAATTATTACCCGAGTCTGCTGTACTATTAACAATACTCGAATCATTTTCTATTTGTAAAGTTAGATCAACATTACGTCTACTACTTAAAGAGACTTTGCGACTGGGGGGAACAGAATTATCATTGGATTTATTGTCATCAGCATAAGGTATATTTGAGTTAGTCTCATCTAAAGAATTCACCATGAGAGGTATACGTTGTTCAGATTCTTCTTGTATGGGATTCATTTTGATACATTTAAACACTAACACTGAATTTTTTTAATTTAACTCTAATTTTTTATAAAAAATTATTTCATATTTTCTTATATTTCTATTCTTTAGCTTTAAATTAATTTCACTTTCTTTGCATTTTAATTAAAACTAACAAGGTTTTCCGTTTCTTTTTTTCTTCGTTTAAAATTTCGTTCACTTTTTTTTCAAATTTGTTTAAACCGTAACGTTCAATGCTTGTTAGTCAACGCACGTTTAATACCGCTAAGCTGAAATGTTAAACTAAACGCTCATCAACGCCACCAACCAGTTAACCCACTAGCCCACCAACACGATCACAAACAGCCTATCAACAACAACAACAGCACTCAACACTCTCAACAATCGTTTCTACCGTTGCCTTTGAAAATAATTTTTGCAAAAACATCGTTTTTGTATTACGATCATCTTCATCATCATCAACCTCACTACGATCGGTTTGTTTGGTTTGCTGCCATTATTGTTGTTGTTTCACTATATGTTTACTTTAGTATTTATAACACTCTTTGGCTCTTTACCGCTTACTTACTACTGCTGATCGTTTTATTAATACATATTTATTTTACAAAAACGACAACTGTATTAAAATGGAATTTATTTATTTTTGTTTTTTTTTTTTCATATAAATAAAATAAACATTAAACAATAATTTAATTAAAAATTATTCAATGATAATTTCTTGTGCACACTTGTGTCTGTAAACATGAATGGAATACGAAATGGTTTATTTTATATTTGGATTCTAATTACCGAAAGAGGATAAGTGT
>NW_023996643.1:7500-10000 GCF_015586225.1 Lucilia sericata | reverse complement strand
GATAGATAGATAGATAGATAGATAGATGAGATAGATAGATAGATAGATAGATAGATAGATAGATAGATAGATAGATAGATAGATAGATAGATAGATAGATAGATAGATAGATAGATAGATAGATAGATAGATAGATAGATAGATAGATAGATAGATAGATAGATAGATAGATAGATAGATAGATAGATAGATAGAAGATAGATAGATAGATAGATAGATAGATAGATAGATAGATAGATAGATAGATAGATAGATAGATAGATAGATAGATAGATAGATAGATAGAGATAGATAGATAGATAGATAGATAGATAGATAGATAGATAGATAGATAGATAGATAGATAGATAGATAGATAGATAGATAGATAGATAGATAGATAGATAGATAGATAGATAGATAGATAGATAGATAGATAGATAGATAGATAGATAGATAGATAGATAGATAGATAGATAGATAGATAGATAGATAGATAGATAGATAGATAGATAGATAGATAGATAGATAGATAGATAGATAGATAGATAGATAGATAGATAGATAGATAGATAGATAGATAGATAGATAGATAGATAGATAGATAGATAGATAGATAGATAGATAGATAGATAGATAGATAGATAGATAGATAGATAGATAGATAGATAGATAGATAGATAGATAGATAGATAGATAGATAGATAGATAGATAGATAGATAGATAGATAGATAGATAGATAGATAGATAGATAGATAACAACAATAATTTCAACTTTGTGGACTTAACACATTTCCACACTAAACCTGCACTAAGTAAAAATTTCCAATTGACAACTTTTTCATTTACATCTTTTTAAAAATATATGTATTTCCTAAATTTGCCAAAGAAACGAAAAAATACACCAAAATATTCAAAAACCCAGAGCACGTTTTAAATTTATATGCAAAAACTATAAAAACAACTCTAAATAATTAACACCCAGTGACAGACAGACAGATAATTCCTTGACTTACATTACAAACAATGAACACTAAAAATTTGCCATAATAATTAAAACTTAAAATTGAGGTCTAAAATTTAATAAAAATTAATCATATAGTTTAAAGCAACTACATACTCGTTAATAACAATATAAAAAATATTTAACTAACATTGTTGATAAGCAACAACAATAAAAGAAAATACTAAACACTAAAATAATCAATCTTCTTTTAGTACTTTTTGTGTTAAACGATCAATCAATAATGATTTCTTTTTTTTTGATTTTATGAGTGTGTCAAACTTTTGGCTTATTGTTCAAAATATTCTGTTCAAATTTTCAAATATTCACCATAAATCAATATTTTTATTTCAATTGTTTTTTTTTTTTTTTTTTGTTTTTCTTTTTTTCGTAGTTTTTATTTAAACGATTTATTAATTTATATGTAGCACTTTTCAAATCAAATTTATATTTTATCAATTTGTATTGTTTTTGTTTTTTTTTTTTTTCAAACATTATTGAAGGGGGTGTTGGTAGGGTAGTGTTCAGAAGTACATACGATTTGATTTGTTTTGAGTATTTATTTTAATCATTATCGTTGTCAATTTTGTTTATTCACATTCTCGGATTATAAAACCCACAGTGTTTCTCACACTTTATTTATTTATTGAAATGTATTATTTATTTGTATTTGATTTTTATTATTTATTATTTAGTTAGTACTAGCATAAAATTAAAATAAAATTATTATACTTGTCTACGCCTCGATTTCTTGTCAAATATCTGAAATTTAATAATTATTGACATTTATTTCAACGTTATTTATTTATTATCATGTATTAGTATTTCGAAATTTATTTATGATATCTTGTTTTATAATATTTGTGTCGGAATAATTTTTAAGTTTTTCCTTTTATAAATTAAATTATTATACACGCACATGTAGACAAATATTTGTCTAGAAATGCTTATAAGTTATGCTATTAGTTAGTCAGATTAGTGAGATAGTTTGAAGTAAAGATATGGGACATAATAGAATCCACCAAATCCGGACTAATAGAACTACTAACTAACCTACCAGAAGCATTCAAGCGATTAAGAAATTAAACTGAAAAACGATTGAAGAATCCCTCGACACGAAAAGCTCTTGATCCATTCAACAAAGATCACCTTTAAATAAAATTATTATTGAGAATGTTATATAGAGATAATAAGATCATGATGTAATCTTTGCCCACGATCATAAGGTTAGTTGAGATTCAAAAGTGACTAAGTTTATTTTTACTCAAATTCGAAATTAGGGAAAAATCAGATTTTTTAGTAAAAGGCGGATATTAAGTTAAAATACCGTATTTTTTCGTTATCGTAAAAAATACGGTAGAATCGTATTTTATGTCAATATCATATTCTTAATGAAAAATCAAATTAAATTTTAATGAAAAATTTGATTTTTGGAGATAAATTTTATTTTTAATGAAAAACGGATTTTTAGCGAAAAATTGAATTTCTAATGAAAAAATGGAATTCTCGTAAAAAAT
>NW_023996642.1:17500-35834 GCF_015586225.1 Lucilia sericata | reverse complement strand
CCACTGGCAATGTTGGTGCTCGTCGCTCCTATGTGGTCAAAGAGGTTGAACGTCTTAAGGAGAATCGTGAAAAACGTCGTGCCCGCCAAGCTGAGATTAAAGAAGAGAAAAATGCCTTAATGAATCAAGATCCCGGTAATCCCAATTGGGAAACCGCCCAAATGATACGCGAATATCAATCTACCCTGGAATTTAATCCATTAATTGATGGCCAGGCCGTCGAAGATCATCAAATTACCGTTTGTGTACGTAAGCGACCATTATCACGCAAAGAGTTAAATCGTAAAGAAATTGATGTGATTTCGGTGCCACGCAAGGATACGCTTATTGTTCATGAGCCGCGTAATAAAGTGGATTTAACAAAATTTCTGGAAAATCATAAATTTCGTTTTGACTATGCCTTCGATGATCGCTGTGACAATGCTATGGTTTACAAGTGAGTAGTGTACAATTTTTCTATTTTTATTTTAGTTTAAACTTTTAGACTCGTTGGTAGAATAGACTATAGATTATACTTTCGTCCGTATTATAGGCTACAAGAAGTCCACACTGTAAAATAAATTCTAGTCAGGTCTTGAGACCAGATGTTATTCACTATGGGATAGACATTATTTTGACAACTATAGACTAGACTATAGACTAGACTATAGAATAGACTATAGACTAGACTATAGACTAGACTATAGACTAGACTATAGACTAGACTATATACTAGACTATAGACTAGACTATAGACTAGACTAGACTATAGACTAGACTATAGACTAGACTATAGACTAGACTATAGACTAGACTATAGACTAGACTATAGACTAGACTATAGACTAGACTATAGACTAGACTATAGACTAGACTATAGACTAGACTATAGATTAGACTATAGACTAGACTATAGACTAGACTACAGATTAGACTATAGACTAGACTATAGCCTAGACTATAGCCTAGACTATAGACTAGACTATAGACTAGACTATAGACTAGACTATAGACTAGACTATAGACTAGGCTATAGATTAGACTATAGATTAGACTATAGACTAGACTATAGATTAGACTATAGACTAGACTATAGACTAGACTATAGACTAGACTATAGACTAGACTATAGATTAGACTATAGACTAGACTATAGACTAGACTACAGACTAGACTATAGACTAGACTATAGCCTAGACTATAGACTAGACTATAGACTAGACTATAGACTAGACTATAGACTAGACTATAGACTAGACTATAGACTAGACTATAGACTAGACTATAGACTAGACTATAGACTAGACTATAGACTAGACTATAGACTAGACTATAGACTAGACTATAGACTAGACTATAGGCTAGACTATAGACTAGGCTATAGACTATAGATTAGACTATAGACTAGACTATAGACTAGACTATAGACTAGACTATAGACTAGACTATAGACTAGACTATAGACTAGACTATAGACTAGACTATAGACTAGACTATAGACTAGACTATAGACTAGACTATAGACTAGACTATAGACTAGACTATAGACTAGACTATAGACTAGACTATAGACTAGACTATAGACTCGACTATAGACTAGACTATAGACTAGACTATAGACTAGACTAGACTATAGACTAGACTATAGACTAGACTAGACTATAGACTAGACTATAGACTGGACTATAGACTAGAATATAGACTAGACTATAGACTAGACCAGACCAGATGTTATTTACTATAGGCTAGACATTACTTTGACTACTATAGACTAAACTATAGACTGGACTATAGACTAGACTATAGACTAGACTATAGACTAGACTATAGACTAGACTATAGACTAGACTATAGACTAGACTATAGACTAGACTATAGACTAGACTATAGACTAGACTATAGACTAGACTATAGACTAGACTATAGACTAGACTATAGACTAGACTATAGACTAGACTATAGACTAGACTATAGACTAGACTATAGACTAGACTATAGACTAGACTATAGACTAGACTATAGACTAGACTATAGACTAGACTATAGACTAGACTATAGACTAGACTATAGACTAGACTATAGACTAGACTATAGACTAGACTATAGACTAGACTATAGACCATAGACTAGACTATAGACTAGACTATAGACTAGAATATAGACTAGACTATAGACTAGACTATAGACTAGACTATAGACTAGACTATAGACTAGTCTATAGACTAGACTATAGACTAGACTAAAGACTAGACTATATACTAGACTATACTAGACTATAGACTAGACTATAGACTAGACTATAGACTAGACTATAGACTAGACTATAGACTAGACTATAGACTAGACTATAGACTAGACTATAGACTAGACTATAGACTAGACTATAGACTAGACTATAACCTAGACTATAGACTAGACTATATACTAGACTATAGACTAGACTATAGACTAGACTATAGACTAGACTATAGACTAGACTATAGACTAGACTAGACTATAGACTAGACTATAGACTAGACTATAGACTAGACTATAGACTAGACTAGACTATAGACTAGACTATAGACTAGACTAGACTAGACTATAGACTAGACTACTAGGACTAGACTGATAGACTAGACTATAGACTAGACTATAGACTAGGACTATAGACTAGACTATAGACTAGACTAGACTGACTATAGACTAGACTTAGACTAGACAAGACAGATTATAGACTAGACTATAGACTAGACTATAGACAAGACTATAGACAAGACTATAGACTAGACTATAGGTTAGATTACAGACTAACTGTATACTAACTATAGACTAGACTAAAGACTAGACTATAGATTCGACTAAAGACTAGACTATAGACTAGACTATAGACTAGACTATAGACTAGACTATAGACTATACTATAAACTAGACTATAAACTAGACTATAGGCTTGACTACAGACTAGACTATAGACAAAATTATAGACTAGACTAAACTATAGACTAGACTATAGGTTAGACTATAGAGTAGACTATAGAGTAGACTATAGACTAGACTAAACTATAGATTAGTCTATAGACTAAACTAATGTCTGTACTATAGACTTAAGATTAGACTAAACTATAGACTAGACTATAGTCTAGACTATAGACTAGACTATAGTCTAGACTATAGACTAGACTAAGGACTAGACTGAAGTTTAGACTAAAGACTTGACTATAGTACAATCTACAGTCCAGACTATAGTCCAACCTATAGTCCAGAATATTCCATCCTATAGTCAAGACAATAGTCCAATTTTTTAGTTTTTTGGTTTTACCTAAACATGGTCTTTCGAACCATTTGAACTTCTCTAGAATTTGATCATTTGAAAAGCATATAATGTTAAATGAAATCGAATGAGACTTTAATTTTTAAGCTTCCATCGTCCTTTGAACCTTAACTATTAAACCCAAAAATGAAAGATTTTACTAAAATTTATTTCAAATCTTTTAAAATTTATTTCCTTAACACTCTACGTTTTCCTTATAAACACTTCTCTGTAAGCCATGCAATAACCTTGTTAGCTATTACTACATCAAAAATTGAATAACATTCCTTAAAAGTCAATATTTATAAATAAAATTGAAACAAGACAGAAGAAAAAAAGACTTTGTCAAGCAAAGACCTCTACAACAGCTGATTGATCTTATATTTACAAAATATATATATATATAAAAACGTTGAATTTGAAAATATCTAAAGTCTGAAGCTTTATGAATGAGAGACATGGTCTACATACATATAGAAATCAACAAATATCAATACAAATAAAATGCAAAAAAATAAAAAAAAAGACAGCAATAAGTATAAGATAAAATACCATACATTGCCGACGTCGCCATACACGTCTCTACGAAATGATTAGTCATACAACTGAAGCTTAAACTGCTGCTATAAATACCATTCTTTCAATTTACTCCTCTTACACTCTACTCTTTTTTTGTTCAAGCATAAGTTTTGTATAATTTTTTCTTGTTACTTTTTCTTTAATTAACCAAAACCAAAAAAATAAAAAAAAATACAAACTTTAGCTTTATACGTTTTCAATTTGTAGATGACGAAGACTCTCAACGTTGTTTGTGTTAAAGGAAAATCTTATTTTAAAGTCTGGCTTTGTTGTGTCTAAAAAATACACAAAATTGCAAATTTATTTAATTTCTCATATAAATCTTGGTTTTTGTTTTCTTTGGCAAAAATAAGCTCAATAAACCTCTACTATATATAAGAGGATGCCTGCCCCTTTCTTCTTATTATATATTTTCTTTTTTTTTTTTTTTTTTGTTTATATTTCTTTCTTTTGTTTTGTTAATGCTACATTTTTTTTCTGTTGTAGCTATGAACTGGTTTAATCTTTGTATGCTATTCATTATTTCCTTATAAATTTTGTTTAAAAAATATTGATCGTTATAATGATGACTAAAGCTGCAGAGAAAAGTTTTTATATGAATGTGTTTTTTTTTTTCTCTTGTTACTTCCGAGTATTAGGTGTCTTTAGTTTAATTAGAAAGTCTAGTCATGTGTTAAAAAGGTTACAATTTTGTTATTCTTTTCTTTTACTTTTTTTTTCAAGAATAAAGTAGTTTATTAATTGTGGTTTAGAAATTATATTTAAATGATTGCGGTTCATTAGTATTTTTATGAGCAAACATTTTCTAAGATTTCTTTGGTTTCTTTGGAATAATTTCAAATGGGAATTTGTTTTTTATTTAAATAAATGACCTTAAAATGTTATGAAGATGATGACTAGAGTTCAGATTATAGACACAATTATAGACGAGACTGTAGATTTATCTATAGTACAGACTATAGACCAAACTATCGTCCAGACTATAGACTAATCTATAGACCTGACTATAGACTACTATTTATACAGACTATAGACTATTCTTTAGTCCAGACTATAGTTTACTCTATAATCCAGAATATAGTCTACTCTACAGTCCAGACTTTATTTTAATCTATAGTCCTCTCTATAGTCGAGGTTATAGTCCAGACTATAGTCTACTCTATAGTCCAGCCTATAGTCTACTCTATAGTCAAGACTATAGTCTACTCTATAGTCTAATGTAATCTATAGTCCAGACTATAGACTAATCTATAGTCCATACTATAGACTAATCTATAGTCCAGACTATAGTCCACTCTACAATCCACTGTATAGTCCAGACTATAGTCTACTCTATAGTCCAGACTTTAGTCTACCCTATAGTCCAGACTAAAGTCTACTCTATAGTCCACACTATAGTCTACTCTATAGTCCACACTATAGTCTACTCTATAGTCCAGACTATAGTCTATTCTATAGTCCAGACTATAGTCTACTCTATAGTCCAGACTATAGTCTACTCTATAGTTCAGACTATAGTCTACTCTATAGTCCAGACTATAGTCTACTCTATAGTCCAGACAATAGTCTATTTTATAGTCCAGACTATAGTCTACTATAGTCCAGACTATAGTCTACTCTATAGTCCAGACTGTAGTCTACTCTATAGTCCAGACAATAGTCTATTTATAGTCCAGACTATAGTCTACTCTATAGTCCAGACTATAGTCTACTCTATAGTCCAGACTATAGTCTACTCTATAGTCCAGACTATAGTCTACTCTATAGTCCAGACTATAGTCTACTCTATAGTCCAGACTATAGTCTACTCTATAGTCCAGACTATAGTCTACTCTATAGTCCAGACTATAGTCTACTCTATAGTCCAGACTGTAGTCTACTCTATAGTCCAGACAATAGTCTACTCTATAGTCCAGACAATAGTCTATTTTATAGTCCAGACTATAGTCTACTCTATAGTCCAGACTATAGTCTACTCTATAGTCCAGACTATAATTCATAAATTCTTTCGAAATATCATACTTTAACTAGCGATAGAGTTTTTAAGATAATATCAATGGTAATTACTAGATTTGAAGCAAATATCTAAAGTTTTAGACTTTTAAAAACTTTTTAAACATTTGGAATAAATGATGGTCCTACGAACCAAAAGAAATTATTTGGCAAAACAACACGATATAGTTTTAAAGATATTTTTTATTGCTATTGTTAGATATCAGCCATATTTGAACTGAAATTGATTTTCAATGAATGTTGGTCCTCCGAACCATGGGAAATCATTAAAAAAAAACATTATTGGTCCTACCAACCTATAGAGGCCTTTCGGAACAGAACTTTATACTAAACTAAAGATTGTTGTATAGTTCAAAAATCCTTTTTTGTTATTTAAACAAATCGTTTTTAACTAAAAATTTTACATTGAATTGTAAAAATAGTTTTTTTTTCTTTTCTCTAATGGGTTTGGCATAAACAATTTCAATTAACAATTACCCCATAAAATCAGAGATTCAAGTCAATAAAAACCCCTCAGTATTAATACAAAAGCACTTGTTTTCATTCATGGGTGTGTAAATTAGCACACAATTTCCCCAAATAACTAGCTATTTCCATGATACACATATTCAATTGTAACAAAAAAAAAAAAAAAGCAAATAATAAAATATCAAATTAACTTTTAAATATAAAAGTAATTTAATTTAAATGTTTATTAATTAACTTGTTATTTGTTAACTAAATTGTATTTAATGGCTGAATTTTCAGATACACTGCAAAACCTTTGGTCCAAACTATATTTGAAGGTGGCATGGCCACTTGTTTTGCCTATGGCCAGACCGGTTCGGGTAAAACTCACACAATGGGCGGCGAATTTAATGGCAAAATACAGGATTGTAAAAATGGTATATATGCCATGGCAGCTAAGGATGTGTTTACCTATTTGAATGGACCACGTTATCGTCACTTGAATCTAGTGGTATCAGCCAGTTTCTTTGAAATTTACAGTGGCAAAGTATGTTTCCAACATAACATAACATGTTTAACAATAATTTTTAATCTCTAATAATCCTTATCTTGTTTTAGGTTTTTGATTTACTCTCAGATAAACAAAAACTTCGTGTCCTGGAGGATGGTAAACAGCAGGTACAAGTTGTTGGTCTCACCGAGAAGGTAGTCGACAGTGTTGAAGAAGTGCTTAAACTTATACAGCACGGCAACAATGCTCGCACCTCCGGCCAGACCTCAGCCAATTCAAACTCATCACGTTCTCATGCAGTATTTCAAATTGTTTTACGTCCTCCCGGCTCCACAAAAATTCATGGTAAATTCTCTTTTATCGATTTGGCTGGTAATGAACGTGGTGCCGATACCTCATCGGCTAATCGTCAAACACGCATGGAGGGTGCCGAAATCAATAAATCTCTATTGGCTCTGAAAGAATGTATTCGTGCTTTGGGTAAACAATCGGCTCACTTGCCATTCCGTGTCTCGAAGTTAACGCAAGTTTTACGTGATTCTTTTATTGGCGATAAGAGTAAAACCTGTATGATTGCTATGATTTCACCGGGTTTAAGTTCGTGTGAACACACACTCAATACTCTACGTTATGCGGATCGTGTTAAAGAGCTGGTGGTCAAAGATGTATTACGTGAGGATGATGTGCTGCGTGAAGAAGATACCGAACAGTTAATGTATGAAGAGGATGAAGAGACTAATAATGTACAGCATGTCCAGCAGAGGCCCATTAAGCATAATAATCATACTAATCATAATAATAACAATAATAATAAGAACAATGGTCAGATGTCGGCGAGTGATTTGGCATTGTTGCGTTCGTTGAGCGTAAGTTTGAAAATTTTAGACTTGACTATTTACTAGACAATAAACTAGATTATAGAAAAGACTAGACATAAGACTAGACTATAGACTAGACTATAGACTAGACTATAGACTAGACTATAGACTAGACTATAGACTATAGACTAAACTATAGACTAGACTATAGACTAGACTACAGACTAAACTATAGACTAGACTATAGACTAGACCATAGTCCAGACTAAAGACTAGACTATAGACTAGACTATAGACTAGACTAGACTAGACTAGACTAGACTATAGACTAGACTATAGACTAGACTATAGACTAGACTATACTATAGACTAGACTATAGACTAGACTATAGACTAGACTATAGACTAGACTATAGACTAGACTATAGACTAGACTATAGACTAGACTATAGACTAGACTATAGACTAGACTATAGACTAGACTATAGACTAGACTTAGACTAGACTATAGACTAGACTATAGACTAGACTATAGACTAGACTATAGACTAGACTATAGGCTAGACTATAGACTAGACTATAGACTAGACTATAGACTAGACTATAGACTAGACTATAGGCTAGACTATAGACTATACTATAGACTACACTATAGACTACACTATAGACTACACTATAGACTACACTATAGACTAGACTATAGACTAGACTATAGACTAGACTATAGACTAGACTATAGACTAGACTATAGACTAGACTATAGACTAGACTATAGACTAGACTATAGACTAGACTATAGACTATACTATAGACTACACTATAGACTACACTATAGACTACACTATAGACTACACTATAGACTACACTATAGACTACACTGAAGACTAGACTATAGACTACACTGAAGACTAGACTATAGACTAGATTGTAGACTAGACTATGGACTAGACTATGGACTAGACTATAGACTAGACTATAGACTAGACTAGACTATAGACTAGACTATAGACTGGACTATAGACTAGACTATAGACTAGACTATAGACTAGACTATAGACTAGACTATAGACTAGACTATAGACTAGACTATAGACTGGACTATAGACTAAACCAGACTATAGACTAGACCAGACTATAGACTAGACTATAGACTAGACCAGACTATAGACTAGACTATAGACTAGACTATAGACTAGACTATAGACTAGACTATAGACTAGACTATAGACTAGACTATAGACTAGACTATAGACTAGACTATAGACTAGACTATAGACTAGACTATAGACTAGACTATAGACTAGACTATAGACTAGACTATAGACTAGACTATAGACTAGACTATAGACTAGACTATAGACTAGACTATAGACTAGACTATAGACTAGACTATAGACTAGACTATAGACTCGACTGTAGACTCGACTATAGACTAGGCTATAGACTAGACTATAGACTAGACTATAGACTAGACTATAGACTAGACTATAGACTAGACTATAGACTAGACAATAGACTAGACAATAGACTAGACAATAGACTAGACAATAGACTAGACTATAGACAAGACTATAAACAAGACTATAGACTAGACTATAGACTAGACTATAGACTAGACTATAGACTAGACTATAGACTAGGCAATAGAATGGACTATAGATTAGACTATGGACTAGACTACAGACTAAACTGTAGACAAGACTACAGACTAAACTAGTCCAGACTATAGACTAGACTATATTCCAGACAATAGACTAGACTGTAGTCCAGACTATAGACTAGACGATAGACTAGACTATAGTCCATACTATAGACTAAACTATAGTTCAGACTATAGACTACAGTATAGGTTATACTATAGTCCACACTATAGAGTATTCCAGATTAGACTATAGGCGAGACTATAATCTATAAACTAGACTATACTTTGTTTTGACTTCTATATATTAATTCCACCTTTAACATTTCCAGGAACACGATATGTCCGATGAATTACTTGTCCAACATGCTGCGATTTCCGATCTACAACAAACCGAAGAAATGGTTGTTGATCAACATCGAGCCATCAATGAATTCCTAACACAATTTCTACCCGAATCTATGCGTCTATATAATTTAACCAACTATGTCGATTATGATCAAGACTCCTACTGTAAAGAAGGTGAGGCCTATTTCACACAACTGGCCGAGATGGCTACCATGTGTCGGGATTTAATGGCTGATTTTCGGGCAAAAATGGCTAAAGAAGAAATGCTTTCATGCACAGTTAAACCACCAGGCAAACGTTAAAAAAAATGAATAACTAATTTAACAAAAAACGCCCTATTTAAAACACTCAACACACTCCTCCTCCTTCTCCTCAATAACACATTTATAAAGAAAGTAAATACTCTTCTTCTTTAGTGCAGTTTAAGCACTGAAACTGAAAGGAATAAACGAAAATGCATGTATTAAAGATAACTCTTTTTCTTTTTAAGTATTAATTTGTTTAATTTAAATAATAGAAAGAGAGAGAAAACAAAAAAAATATAAACTAAAATTGTTAAACAGATTAGAGCAAAAACAACCCAGCAGTGCCGTTTAAAAATGCACTTAAAACTTTAAATTAAAACTAAAAATAATAAAAAAAAAAAACAATTTTAAATTTTAAAAAACTAACAGCAACAAACTATACAACACACCATATATAATATTTATGATTAAAACAACAACAACAAAAAAGCAAATAAAAGAAAACTTATTTACTCACTTTAACTTTATTAAACAAAAAAAAAAAATTAAAAATCAAACTCAAACTCAAAACAGAAAGCCAGCAGCAGCAGCAAATGAAGAACTACAACTAAAACAACAATGTAATAATCCTGTTAGAAATGCTAATTTATGTTTTGTTAAATTAATATTAATAATAACGATTTTTTATTAGTTTTTTTTTACACTTTTAAACACACAAAAAAATTATTTTATTTTTTACAAAAAAGAAAACAGGAGTTAATAGAAAATTTCCTTACATTTGCCGTTAAAACAAAACAAAATATGTAAATAAATTTGTTATTTTATTATAACACAAATTTATTTAACAATATTTTTTTCTAAAAAAACATTTATTTTTGCTTAATTGTGTTTTAAAAATTTTAATGATTTTTGTGTTTCTAATATTATCCCTACTACTACCCCCACACCTCTACCCCCTTTGTATTTTTAATACTTATTTTTAAAATGATATTAATAATTTTATGTTTTTATATAGAATTTTTTTATAAAAAAAAAAAATTTTTTGCTAAATTTTTGAAAAATTAAACACAAGTATTATCAAATAATTACAAAACTGAAGATTTAATAAAACAAACAACAACAACAAGCTTTCGTTACAAAAAAAAATCTCAAAAAAGAACAACCTTGTAAAACAGAGAAAGTGTGAAAAGCAAAACCTTAAAAAATTCCCTTCAAAAAAAAAGCGCTTAATTGACAACACTACCATATAATTCCATAATTTGTTTTCTTTGTAAAAATGTCAAAATTTTTGTTTACAAATCCAGTTACAGTGTATAAACAAACCCCTGTTTATGTAGGAAAAAAACGCTTAAGCTTTTAGATTTTTACAAAAAAAAAAAGACACTAAAACTTAACTATTTTTTATCACAAATGAAGCATTTCTTTAAAACAAATCAAAATACTAGACTACGGGCTATTCTAGAGAGTAGACTTTAGAGAGTAAACTACAGACTAGGATAGAGGCTAGACTACAGTCAAGTTTAAAGTTTGTGCTACATATTAGTTTAAAGAATAGCCAACAGACTAGTCTAACTACAGACTATGATAGAAACTAGACTACGGACAAGAATAGAGACTAGTCTACAGAACTAGAACTAGTCTACAGACGACAGAATAGATTCTAGTCTAGAGACTAGAGTACAGACTAGGATAGAGACTAGTCTGCACACTAGGATATAGACTACAGACTAGGATAGAGACTAGATTACAGACTAGGATAGAGAATATAATACAGCCTAGTTCAAAGAATAGACTACAAACCAATCTAAGGATTAGACTAAAGACTAGTCTAGAGACTAGACTACAGATTAGGATAGAGTAGACTAAACTACTAGAATAGTTTAGCTAGACTAGACTAGAACGGTCTTGTCTAGAGATGAGACTGTAGTCTAGTTTGGAGACTAAACTACAGTCTAGTTCAGAGACTAAACTACAGTCTAGTTTAGAGACTAAACTACAGTCTAGTTTAGAGACTAAACTACAGTCTAGTTTAGAGACTAAACTACAGTCTAGTTTAGAGACTAAACGACTGCCTAGTTTCGAGACTAAACTACAGACTATAGACTTGATCTGTCTAATTTAGAGTCTAGAATTTAGTTTGTAGTCTAGTCTAGAGCCTAGTTCAGAGACGTCCAGAGTCTAGTCTAGAATCAAGAGTGTAGTCTAAAGTCCAGAGTCTAGTTTAGAATCTAGAGTCTAGTTTAGAATCTAGAGTCTAGTTTAGAATCTAGAGTCTAGTTTAGAGTTAGTTTATAATTAGTTTATAATCTAGACTAAAGTCTATAGTTTACTCTAGAGTCTAGTTTAGAGCCTAATCTAGAGTCTAGTTTAGAGTCTGATCTAGAGTATAGTTAAGTCTAGTCTAGAGTCTACTTTAGAGTCTTGTTTAGAGTCTGTTCTATAGTCTAGTTTAAAGTCTGGCCTAGAGTTAAGTTTATAGTCTAAGCTATACTCTAGTTTATATTCTAGACCACACTCTAGTCTTTAGTCTCTACTACAGTCTTGTCTAAAGGCTAACTTTGGACCTAAATACTTATTAATAAAATTATTATATTATTAATTTATAGCTTTGTTTTCCAACTCCCAAACAAAACTTTCCAAGTAATCCCTATACATACACACACAAAAATTACAAACTGTCATTGTGCTCAATTCCGTAGACTATTTTTGTTCTTCTTAAAATAACTAAAGAAGTTTTTGTATTAAAAATGTAATAAAAACAAACTCTTAAAACTATTTTATATTTAACATAAAACAAATCCTAGAATTTTCTTTAAGCATAATATATTTAACAAAAACCAAATTTAACCTGCACTTTTCTTTCCTCTTAAAAAACAACAAAAACCTAATTTAGTATTAACCTACCTCTCTATATATCCGGCCTGCAAAACCTAACAAACCCGCTAAAAAAACTTTCTTAAAATTTAACCAAATTTAAGTTGTTAAAAACTAAAACAAACAATTTATTTTGTTTAACTAAATTTAAATATTCATTCCGTTAAATTTTTTTTATAAAAAAAATTAAAAAACTTTTAATATTTTGGTCTATAATGAAAAAAATTCAAATTTTTTTAGTAACAAGGCTTAATAATGTGCGTTTTTTTAAAGAAATTAAACTGAAAACTAATAAAGAAAAATTATATTAAAAAAGAAACTTTTCTGTTATACAAGTGCTTCAAAGTAAGAAAAAAATTAATAAACAAAAAAGGAAGAAAAAATTAATTATATATTTAGATTCTAATAATTATTAAATTATACAAATAAATAAACGACAAGAAAAACCTATTATATATATAAAAAAAAAAACAAATAAAACCAACAAAATCAATTAAAGTTAAAGCGTTTTTAATTAAACAAATATTATACATCAGGAACATCAGTATCATACTAATTGATTCCATTAATGGTTACGATATTTTTTCTTTTTATTGCTTTTTACTGCGTAGATTAAGCCCTATACTCCAAATTTTTATTCAGAATAGGGCTAAAAAAGTGAAAACTTACCTTTATTGTTTAACATCCAGTTGAACACATACACACTATTGTTTTAAAAACACCATAGGCGTTCGATTTTTTCGAACAAGTTAAAAAATTATCTAATATACTATACAATATCATCGTTTAAAGCTATAAAGCCAGGATCATCTACTAGTTCTTGATCAACAAGTTCATCAGCATTATAGTCCGTGTCGGTATTAATTACAGCATCGGGATCGTCCACATCTACCATTTCATAATGGCTATCTAAAAATTTTACATTTTTTTGATGCAATTTCAAGTGATACTGAAACAAAAAACGAGGGATATTATAAAAACCAATTCATTACTCATTGGACTTCACATACCTCCAAATGATGTTTTCTACGAAAAGGTTTCGAACAGAAACTACACTTAAATCTTGGCTCATCTTCGTGTATCGTTCGCACATGCATTCTCAGCGTCTTATGTGTGGCAAACTTATGATTACAAATATCACATTGAAAATATTGTTCGGTATGCGTTAGAAGATGTGTTTTCAAATGTTCCATCATTAAATAATCTTTGCCGCAGATATTACAAACATATGGCCTATCTCCAGTGTGAGTTCTCATGTGTACCTTTAAATCGGTTTTAGCAATAAACGTTTTATCACATTCCGTACATTTAAAATTGCGTATATTATTGTGTCGATTCATGTGGTAGAGATAGTGGGCCTTTTGATTAAAGGTTTTCTGACAAATGTTACACTGATAGGCCGGCTGTTCGTTGTGTATTTTCATGTGTTGATGCAAACTGGGCAGGGATTTTAGTTCACGGGCACATATACTGCAGGGATATTTATTGTCATGTACTTCGGTTCTGGAAAAGACGGTGGCAAATTTGAAACCATCTTTTATTTAGTTCTGTTATCGTTGGGTCTTCAGGCGGTTTTTTTGTAAATCATTAAAGAGATTGTTGTTGTAACTTACTTATTACTTACTTACTTACTTACTTACTTACTTACTTACTTACTTACTTACTTACTTACTTACTTACTTACTTACTTACTTACTTACTTACTTACTTACTTACTTACTTACTTACTTACTTACTTACTTACTTACTTACTTACTTACTTACTTACTTACTTACTTACTTACTTACTTACTTACTTACTTACTTACTACTTACTTACTTACTTACTTACTTACTTACTTACTTACTTACTTACTTACTTACTTACTTACTTACTTACTTACTTACTTACTTACTTACTTACTTACTTACTTACTTACTTACTTACTTACTTACTTACTTACTTACTTACTTACTTACTTACTTACTTACTTACTTACTTACTTACTTACTTACTTACTTACTTACTTACTTACTTACTTACTTACTTACTTACTTACTTACTTACTTACTTACTTACTTACTTACTTACTTACTTACTTACTTACTTACTTACTTACTTACTTACTTACTTACTTACTTACTTACTTACTTACTTACTTACTTACTTACTTACTTACTTACTTACTTACTTACTTACTTACTTACTTACTTACTTACTTACTTACTTACTTACTTACTTACTTACTTACTTACTTACTTACTTACTTACTTACTTACTTTACTTACTTACTTACTTACTTACTTTGTAACTTACCTATGCTTTTTATGCTCCTGTAGATTTTTAAATTCCAGCTGACAGGGAACACAACTATACTCTCTTTTCTTACCCACTCTTTCAGCATTCTTTCTCCGGTTAGTATTATTCAGTCTTCTCCTTTTCGCTCGATTTGTACCTTTTAATTCTATCACATTTTCCAATGACTCACCCTCATCATCACACATTTCCTCTTCGATTACATATTCCACATCACTATATACTGAACTAGTCTCTTCCGGTTTTTCCTCTGTATATATATCGTATTCTACAGTATTTCCATTGCTTTCATTTAATGTTTCTTGTTTGCTTTCATCGTCTAGCAGCTCATAGATTTCGGTAACATAATCCGTTTTATCAATGATCGGCTCCAAGTCTAAACGAATTTGCGGTATTGTTTCTTGGGAGCTGTTTGGATTTTCGGTTATTTCTTCGGCAGAGAAACGATATTTTATGTCGGTAATGGTAGGTTGTTCGATGTCTAATTTCAATTGTTCGGCCAGTGTTTGTATATTTAGGGGAGCTGCATTCGTTTCCGTATTTGTTTGGTTTAGAGTATTCGAGAAATCTTCTGTTTGATATAAAGGACTTTCCTGATCTATTTCTGTTTGCTGTTGAGAGTTCTCTCCTAGGTAGTGAAACTCATTTTCATTGTTTGGATACTCAGAGTTTACACTTTCCTGGTAATCACTACTTTGGTTTGCTGGGTATTCAAGGGAGGAGGTTTCCTGATACTCATTCACCACATTATCGGGAAATTCTTCAATGGAAGTTTTTTCATACTCATTAGCAGTTATTAGGGCATAATCTTCCCGAGCGTTTTCCTGATATTCACTGGTTATTTTAACATATTCATTTGCTAAGCTGCTATATTCCTCTGCAGATTCCACCGGCTCCTGGCCATTGTCTTGAGGCATTTCTTCATCTTTCTGTTCAGTTTTAAGTTTATTCGAGTTTAACTGTTCTTCATATAGATTTTGTAAGTATTCCAACGTCTTGTAGGCTTTGTCTTTGAGTTTTTTGAAAAGTTTCATTTGTAAATCACAACTATTGCACAAAAATTGCGGATAAGCATCGCCCTTAGTAAGGGAAATCTAAATAACATATTAAAATTGAATAAAACTATATTTTTATATGTTTTTGTATCCCTTCACAAAGACTTACATCCAATAGATTTTCATATAGCAGACCAGCCTCACTTAACTGGAGACCATCCTCGTGTTGTCCACTATTTTGATATAAACATTCATAATCACCATCCTGATTGGGGCTACGGCACACCCGACAACTGTTTATTAAATCAGGATTTGTTATTAACATAATTTAAGAAATTTTCACTAATATTTTTACACTAAATTAATATCTTTTTTTAAGATTTTATTGAAATCTCATAGAAAAAATATTTGTTTACCACAGACAATCACAGAGAAGTGATGACAATAATTAAAAAATAATTTCTAGCGTTTTTTTTTTAAATAACCAACAACACTATTTTCGTACTTCTAGGACGAAGAATAACTAAAACGGACGGCGTTGAAATGTTTTACCAAGTCGTCTGATATTGAAATCTATGTTTTCGAGTTAAAATTTAAGAAAAGTTGCTTAAATTATTAAAATTAAACGGATTAAATAACAAATTTCATGAATTTATTAAAATTTCTATAAAAAGAATTAACTTTTAATTAAGTAAAATTTTTTAACGCCGTTATTTTTTTTTTTACTAACGGCGTTGAAACTTGATATCAGCATCTGACTAATTTATTATTGTTTTGTTTTTTGTTTATTTTTTATTTGCATGAAAAGAACATAAACGGGAATTTTTAAGATAAAAGCTAAATGGGTTCGGCAGCAAAATCTTTGCAGGATTCTTTAAAAAATATCGATATCGAGGACTTACAATATGTGGAAACAGATTTATGTTTTTATCAACTGGTAAGTGTTGTTCCCTTAAAAATAACTGATCATAATTAAATGACTAATACTTCCTATTCTAGGTATCTTTGGGATTCCTTTATATGGTGATGACCGCACACGTAGTCAATTTATCTTACAAAGATTAATAATTTTAGCACAACATCCTTCCTCTGGCAAAGGCCTTACTGCGGGAGTAACATCACTGGCCACCAGTGATGTATTAAGAAATTATGCCAAATTGAATCCTCAGAATTGGAGATTACATATTGTTGAAGCTTTAGCCATTATCAAAGCTAAAAGAGTGTTGCGCCGGTTGGGTTTATGCTGGCTAGAAATATATCATCAATTTTTACCTCATGTGGCGGAAATCAGTGTACACATACACCCCCTACTTAAGGCGTTGTATGTTCTAGCCGAACGCTTAACACCGGATCAGGCCAATCAGCTTATACAGCACATTAATAAAAAATATCAAACTGATATTCAAGATTTGCGTTTCTATGATTGTTGCTATTTAGAGGTCTTTCTGCTAAACTGGCTGAATAAACGTATTATAACGTTGGGCGATCGCCAGCTTAAGGGCAGTAATATACAGTTGCTGATAGAGTATTTTAAATTTAATGATATGGCTGGTATTAAGGATTTGCTAATAGAGACCATAAATCAAAATTTGAAAAATCCAGAAACTGATAATGTGGCTTTAGTGAATAATAACAATAGCCAAGATTCTGGTGTTTATATGTCACAGCATATGGTTGATAGTAGTAAAACACTGCCTACTGTTGATAATAAAGAAACAGTTGTTCAGCCGCCTTTAGCGCAACAGTCAGACTTTGATAGTACGGAACGTTATTCAATAACAAGAAAAAATGCTGGTTATGTTTTGATTATAAATCAAAGTAGTTTTTATAAGGAAACTGATCCAAAATATCGGGTAAATATTAACGTTTTTTTTTTTGTTTCTGTTCTACAGTCTACTCTATAGTCCAGACTATAGTCTACTCTTACAGTTTATCTAATTTTTTCTGTTTTAAAAAGCATCTCGTATCATTTATGCATGATACCATACCTGCACGTAAAGGCACTAACGTGGATCGTGATAAACTAAAGGAACTTTTTTCCTCATTCGGTTATATACCATTGTTATATGAAAATCTTACACATTTAGAAATATTACATCAAATACGAGAAAATGTTAAGAGAAGTCTACTAAAAGATTCCATAATTATTTGCATACTATCACATGGCATGGAAGGTAAGGGAATAGAATAGAACTTTTTGATTAGGAAATCATTTTTTAAAGCAATTTTTTTTGGATTTTCAAGGTGTTGTATTTGGTTCAAACAGTGTGCCGATAGCTATAACGGAAATTAAGGAAA
>NW_023996642.1:0-12500 GCF_015586225.1 Lucilia sericata | reverse complement strand
GAAAAAAATAGTAGAAATATACTTTTCTTAATTGAAAAGAAGAAGAAAAGTACTTTCTTTCTAAATATCTGTAAAAATTTCAACAATTTAAAAAAAGTAGTAGAAAAGTACTTTTTTTAAATAGAAAAATTACACAAAATATTATATTTTTCTTACATTTTAATGCAAAATAATCTTAAGAAAACAACTTTTTTTTTTTTTTTTAATTTCAAAGACTTGAAAATAGTAGTAGAAAAGTACTATTAACAATTATGATAAAATTAAAAAAATGCGTTATTTAGCATTTAGGTCCAAGTAAAAATAAAGAAAATTTAAAAATTTTTGAAAATTTTAACTATTTAAAAAAGTAGTAGAAAAGTACTTTTATTTTCTAAATAGAAAAATTACACAAAATATTATATTTTTCTTACATTTTAATGCAAATAATCTTAAGAAAACAACTTTTTTTTTTGAAAATTTCAAAGATTTGAAAATAGTAGTAGAAAAATACTTTTTACAATTATGATAAAATTAAAAAAATACGTTATTTAGCATTTAGGTCCAAGTAAAAATAAAGAAAATTTAAAAATTTGTGAAAATTTTAACTATTTAAAAAAGTAGTAGAAAAGTACTCTTTTTCTAAATAGAAAAATTACACAAAATATTATATTTTTCTTACATTTTAATGCAAATAATCTTAAGAAAACAAACTTTTTGGAAAATTTCAAAGATTTGAAAATAGTAGTAGAAAAGTACTCTTTACAATTATGATAAAATTAAAAAAATACGTTATTTAGCATTTAGGTCCAAGTAAAAATAAAGAAAATTTAAAAATTTGTGAAAATTTTAACTATTTAAAAAAGTAGTAGAAAAGTACTCTTTTTCTAAATAGAAAAATTACACAAAATATTATATTTTTCTTACATTTTAATGCAAATAATCTTAAGAAAAAAACTTTTTTTTGAAAATTTCAAAGATTTGAAAATAGTAGTAGAAAAGTACTTTTTACAATTATGATAAAATTTAAAAAAATACGTTATTTAGCTTTTAGGTCCAAGTAAAAATAAAGAAAATTTAAAAATTTGTGAAAATTTTAACTATTTAAAAAAGTAGTAGAAAAGTACTATTTTTCTAAATAGAAAAATTACACAAAATATTATATTTTTCTTACATTTTAATGCAAATAATCTTAAGAAAACAAGTTTTTTTTTAAATTTCAAAGATTTGAAAATAGTAGTAGAAAAGTACCTTTTACAATTATGATAAAATTAAAAAAAAATACGTTATTTAGCATTTTGTTCCAAGGAATAATTAAAAAAAATTAAAAATCAGTAAAAATTTCAATAATTTAAAAAAAGTAGTAGAAAAGTACTTTTTTAAATAGAAAAATTACACAAAATATTATATTTTTCTGACATTTTAATGCAATTAATCTTAAGAAAACATTTTTGTTTTTAAAAATTACAAAAAATTTGAAATAAGTAGTAGAAAAGTACTTTTTACAATTATGAAAAAATTAAAAAAAAAAAACGTTATTTAGCATTTGCTTCCAAGGAAAAATGAAAAAAAAAAATTAAAAATCAGTAAAAATTTCAATAATTTAAAAAAGTAGTAGAAAAGTACTTTTTTCCAAATAGAAAAATTGATAAAATATTATATTTTCCTTACATTTTAATGCAAATAATCTTAATAAAATATGAACAGGGATTCAAAATGAGAAAATTTACTAAATTTGGCCTTAATCGAAAAAAGTACTTTTCTACTACTTTTTTTAAATTGTTAAAATTTTCAGCATTTTTCTACTTCTCCTTTATATTTAACTGAAACTAAAATCAAAATATAAAATTTTGTTTAATTTTGATCGAAATGAAAAAGTACTTTTCTGCTACTTTTTGTAAAAATTGACATTTTCACAAAATTGTGTGTCAAAAAAGTTATTTACATGAACAGGGCAGATAAATGAGAAAATTTACTAAATTTTGCCTTAATTGAAAAAAGTACTTTTCTACTACTTTTTTTAAATTGTTAAAATTTTCTTAATTTTTCCGTTTTTCCCTTATATTTAACTGAAACTAGAAGAAAAATATAAAATTTCGTTTAATTTTGATCGAAATGAAAAAAGTACTTTTCTACTATTTTTTGTAAAAATTGAAATTTTCATAAAATTATGTGTCAAACAAGTTATTTACATGAACAGGAATGCAATTGAGAAAATTTACTACATTTGGCCTTAATTGAAAAAAGTACTTTTCTACTACTTTTTTTAAATTGTTAAAATTTTCTTAATTTTTCCGTTTTTCCTTTATATTTAACTGAAACTAAAAGCAAAATATAAAATATTGTTTAATTTTGATCGAAATGAAAAAGTACTTTTCTACTACTTTTTGTAAAAATTGAAATTTTCATAAAATTATGTGTCAAACAAGTTATTTACATGAACAGGAATGCAAATTGAGAAAATTTACTACATTTGGCCTTAATTGAAAAAAGTACTTTTCTACTACTTTTTTAAATTGTTAAAATTTTCTTAATTTTTCCGTTTTTCCCTTATATTTAACTGAAACTAGAAGAAAAATATAAAATTTCGTTTAATTTTGATCGAAATGAAAAAAGTACTTTTCTACTATTTTTTGTAAAAATTGAAATTTTCATAAAATTATGTGTCAAACAAGTTATTTACATGAACAGGAATGCAATTGAGAAAATTTACTACATTTGGCCTTAATTGAAAAAAGTACTTTTCTACTACTTTTTTTAAATTGTTAAAATTTTCTTAATTTTTCCGTTTTTCCTTTATATTTAACTGAAACTAAAAGCAAAATATAAAATATTGTTTAATTTTGATCGAAATGAAAAAGTACTTTTCTACTACTTTTTGTAAAAATTGAAATTTTCATAAAATTATGTGTCAAAGAAGTTATTTACATGAATAGGGATACGAAATGAGAAAATTTATTAGTTTTTGCTTTAATTGAAAAAAGTACTTTTCTACTACTTTTTTTAAATTGTCAAAATTTTTAGCTTTTTTCTATTTCTCCTATATATTTAACTGAAACTAGAAGCAAAATAATTTTTTTTTAATTTGGATCAAATTGAAAAAAACTACTTTTCTACTACTTTTTGTAAAAATTGAAATTTTCATAAAATTATGTGTCAAAGAAGTTATTACATGAACAGGGAAGCAAAATGAGAAAATTTATTAAATTTGGCCTTAATTGAAAAAAGTACTTTTCTACTACTTTTTTTAAATTGTTAAAATTTTCAGCATTTTTCCACTTTTCCTTTATATTTACCTAAAACTAAAGGAAAATATAAAATTTTGTTTAATTTTAATGGAAATTAAAAAAGTACTTTCTACTACTTTTTGTAAAAATTTAAATTTTTATGAAATTATCTGACAATCAAATTATTTACATGAACTGGGAAGCAAAATGAGAAAATTTATTAGTTTTTGCTTTAAATGAAAAAAGCACTTTTCTACTACTTTTTTTAAATTGCCAAAATTTTCAGCATTTTTCCACTTTTCCTTTATATTTACCTAAAACTAAAGGAAAATATAAAATTTTGTTTAATTTTGGTGGAAATTAAAAAAGTACTTTTCTACTACTTTTTTTAAATTGTTAAAATTTTCAGCATTTTTCCACTTTTCCTTTATATTTACCTAAAACTAAAGGAAAATATAAAATTTTGTTTAATTTTGGTGGAAATTAAAAAAGTACTTTTCTACTACTTTTTGTAAAAATTAAAATTTTTATGAAATTATCTGACAATCAAATTATTTACATGAACTGGGAAGCAAAATTAGAAAATTTATTAGTTTTTGCTTTAATTGAAAAAAGTACTTTTCTACTACTTTTTTTAAATTGTTAAAATTTTCAGCATTTTTGAACTTTTCCTTTATATTTACCTAAAACTAAAGGAAAATATAAAATTTTATTTAATTTTGGTGGAAATTAAAAAAGTACTTTTCTACTACTTTTTGTAAAAATTAAAATTTTTATGAAATTATCTGACAATCAAATTATTTACATGAACTGGGAAGCAAAATGAGAAAATTTATTAGTTTTTGCTTTAAATGAAAAAAGCACTTTTCTACTACTTTTTTTTAAATTGCCAAAATTTTCAGCATTTTTCCACTTTTCCTTTATATTTACCTAAAACTAAAGGAAAATATAAAATTTTGTTTAATTTTGGTGGAAATTAAAAAAGTACTTTTCTACTACTTTTTTTAAATTGTTAAAATTTTCAGCATTTTTCCACTTTTCCTTTATATTTACCTAAAACTAAAGGAAAATATAAAATTTTGTTTAATTTTGTTGGAAATTAAAAAAGTACTTTTCTACTACTTTTTGTAAAAATTAAAATTTTTATGAAATTATCTGACAATCAAATTATTTACATGAACTGGGAAGCAAAATTAGAAAATTTATTAGTTTTTGCTTTAAATGAAAAAAGCACTTTTCTACTACTTATTTTAATTTGTTAATATTTTTATTGAATTTTATTTTTTCTTTATAATTACCTACGTTTTATGACAGGTGCTGTATATGGCTGTAATTCTATACCGGTAGCCATAGCCGAAATTAAGGAAATATTAACTGCTGACACACTGATGGGAAAACCAAAGATGCTTTTATTTCAAGCCTGCCAAAAGCATGATCCAAAAGTCGATACGGTATTTCCGAACATTTGAAAGCCCAAAGCTTTTACCTATTGATACTATTCTCATTTTAGACAAGTACAAAATCCATTCAAAAGTTTTCACCCGATGCCTATGCCGACATATTGTTGGGTATTTCTGCCATAAAGGGAACCGAATCTCTAAGAGATCCCGAAAAAGGTTCCTGGTATATTGAATCGTTATGTAAATTTGTGCAGAAATATGGTAATCGGTAAGTTGTAAAAGTTTTTTTCAGAATTTTATGTTAATTTCTTATAAATATATTTTAGCAAGCATATGGCGGACATTTTAACGGCTGTTACTAGAGAGATTTCCAAAAAACGTGCCTCCGAAAATGATTTTATGCTACCCGAAACCTACACCACATTGCGCAAGGAACTTTATTTGCCTGCTTAAAGAGGTTATCTTCTAGTCTTTGATACTTTAAGCAAAAGCCTGTTTTTATAGGTCAATGTCTTTTAATTCTGTTTATTTTGAATTTGATCTCTATAGCAGGCTGTTTTTATTTATTTTTTTTTAATTTTTTACCAAAAAGTTTTAAATTATGTTTGTTAATTAACACAAAATTATTATTAAACTAAAGTGTACATAGTTTGTACAATAGTTTATGTTTTAAAAAATTTTTATTTTCTTTTGCTAATTCTTCTAAAGAATTTAATAAATTCAATTTTTATATTTTGTAAATTGTTTCATTTATAAAATGTTGTTTTTAAAACTCTCTTAAATATGCCATAGTTTAGTCTGCAGTGTAGTATGGAGTCTAAGCTATAGTCTAGACTTTACTATAGTTTTCAGTCTAAATTGTAGTCTATAGTCTAGTCTACAGTTCAGTCTATGGTCTAGGGTATAGACTAGTCTATCGTCTAGTGTATAGTGTAGTCTGTAGTCTAGTCTATAGTATAGTCTAGTCTATAGTCTAGTGTATAGTTTAGTCTATATTCTAGTCTATAGTCTAGTATATAGTCTAGTCTATAGTCTAGTCTATAGTCTAGTCTATAGTCTAGTCTATAGTCTAGTCTATAGTCTAGTCTATAGTCTAGTCTATAGTCTAGTCTATAGTCTAGTCTATAGTCTAGTATATAGTCTAGTCTATAGTCTAGTCTATAGTCTAGTATATAGTCTAGTCTATAGTCTAGTCTATAGTCTAGTCTATAGTCTAGTCTATAGTCTAGTCTATAGTCTAGTCTATAGTCTAGTCTATAGTCTAGTCTATAGTCTAGTCTATAGTCTAGTCTATAGTCTAGTCTATAGTCTAGTCTATAGTCCTAGTCTATAGTCTAGTCTATAGTCTATAGTACCTAGTCTATAGTCTAGTCTATAGTCCTAGTCTATCTTCTAGTGTATAGTGTAGTCTGTAGTCTAGTCTATAGTATAGTCCTAGTCTATTAGTCTAGTGTATAGTTTAGTCTATATATCTAGTCTATAGTCTAGTATATAGTCTAGTCATATAGTCTAGTCTATAGTCTAATGTCCTATAGTCCTAGTCTATAGTCCTAGTCTATAGTCTAGGTCATATCGTCTAGTCTATAGTCTAGTCTATAGTCTAGTCTATAGTCTAGTCTATAGTCTAAGTCTAATAGTCTTAGTCTATAGTCTAGTCTATAGTCTAGTCTATAGTCTAGTCTATAGTCTAGTTCTATAGTCTAGTCTATAGTCTAGTCTATATTCATAGTCTATAAGGTCTATAGTAGCTATAGTCTAGTCTATAGTCTAGTCTATAGTCTAGTCTATAGTCTAGCTCTATGTCTAGTCTATAGGTCTATAGTCTAGTCTATAGTCTAGTCTATAGTCTAGTCTATAGTCTAGTCTATAGTCTAGTCTATAGTCTAGTCTATAGTCTAGTCTATAGTCTAGTCTATAGTCTAGTCTATAGTCTAGTCTATAGTCTAGTCTATAGTCTAGTCTATAGTCTAGTCTATAGTCTAGTCTATAGTCTAGTCTATAGTCTAGTCTATAGTCTAGTCTATAGTCTAGTCTATAGTCTAGTCTATAGTCTAGTCTATAGTCTAGTCTATAGTCTAGTCTATAGTCTAGTCTATAGTCTAGTCTATAGTCTAGTATATAGTCTAGTCTATAGTCTAGTCTATAGTCTAGTCTATAGTCTAGTAGTTAGTATAGTCTAGTCTATAGTCTAGTCTATAGTCTAGTCTATAGTCTAGTCTATAGTCTAGTCTATAGTCTAGTCTATAGTCTAGTCTATAGTCTAGTCTATAGTCTAGTCTATAGTCTAGTCTATAGTCTAGTCTAGTCTAGTCTATAGTCTAGTCTATAGTCTAGTCTATAGTCTAGTCTATAGTCTAGTCTATAGTCTAGTCTATAGTCTAGTCTATAGTCTAGTCTATAGTCTAGTCTATAGTCTAGTCTATAGTCTAGTCTATAGTCTAGTCTATAGTCTAGTCTATAGTCTAGTCTATAGTCTAGTCTATAGTCTAGTCTATAGTCTAGTCTATAGTCTAGTCTATAGTCTAGTCTATAGTCTAGTCTATAGTCTAGTCTTTAGTCCAGTGTATAGTCTAGTCAATAGTCTAGTGTATAGTCTAATCTATAGTCTAGTATATGGAATGGTCTGTAGTCTAGTCTATGGTTTAGTCTATAGTCTAGCCTATAGTTTAGTCTATAGTCTAATCTATAGTAAAGTCTATGGTCTACTATATAGTGTAGTTTATCGTCTAATTTATAGTGCAGTCTATAGTCTTGGTTATAGTCTAGTCTATAGTCTAGTCTATAGTCTAGTCTATAGTCTAGTCTATAGTCTAGTCTATAGTCTAGTCTATAGTCTAGTCTATAGTCTAATCTATAGTCTAGTATATGGAATGGTCTGTAGTCTAGCCTATAGTTTAGTCTATAGTCTAGTCTATAGTCTAATCTATGGTAAAGTCTATGGTCTAGTCTATAGTCTAATCTATAGTAAAGTCTATGGGCTAGTATATACTCTAGTCTATAGTCTAGTCTATAGTTTAGTGTATTATTTAGTCTATAGTCTAGTCTATAGTATAGGCTATAGTCTAGTGTATAGTTTAGTGTATAGTCTAGTCTATAGTCTAGTGTATAGTCTAATCTATAGTCTAGTATATGGAATGGCCTATAGTCTAGTCTATGGTTTAATCAATGATTTAGTCTATAGTCTAGCCTATAGCTTACTATATAGTCTAGCCTTTAGTTTAGCCTATAGCCTAGTCTATAGTCTAATATATACTCTAGTCTATAGTCCAATTTATAGGCTAGTCTATAGTATGGTCTACAGTTCAGTCTATAGTTAAGTCTATATTCCATATTCATACTTATCAAAACTTATGAAAATTGTCTAAATTAAAAACAATACATGTTCATCTTCAAACAAAATTAATTAAAAATTTTAAAGTTAAAAATAACATTTCTTTAAACGTTCAAAACAACCCGTCCATATACTTAACTTAACAAAGTCAACAACCATTCCCTCTTTTAATACAACTGTAAACATTAATTTTAATAAATTCCGTTAAGAAATTTTACTTACTTCCATTTCCGTTGCAGCTGATCTTCTGATTTCTTTTAATTTATTTCTTAACTTCAGAACTTTGTTCAGAACATGCTCCATTTTCTATTTTAATACACATACATACTTTTCTTAAACACATTCATATCTACTACTCATTCTTTATATTTTAATTTTTTTTAACATTTTATTTTCATTGCTTTTTACATTTACTTTAACATTTCAACTTAACACTGCATTAACAGTCTCTTATTAAGTAAACAATAACAACAGAAGGAAACAGCAATCATTACGGAAACTTAAAAAATAAACAACTCGAAACTTTTTCTTCTTTTTTTATATATTTCTTTATTTTCTCTAAACTTTTTTTCTTTCTCACTTTGCTCTGCTTTTTTAAGCTTACTTTTATTTTCTCTCAGCTTTTTTTCTTTCTTACTTTGCTCTGCTTTTTTTAAGCTTGCTCTTTTCTTAACATTTTTCACCAACACTTTAACACTCTTTGTATAAACGCTACGAAGGAACCCGTGAAAAGGAAACTGCGGCCGGCATATAATTTCTAACAAATTTTCTAACATGTTTTCTTATATTTTCTTTAAGATTTTTAAGTAAATTCTTTTACACAACTATAAAACTATACATTTATTATATTTTTATGCAAAAATATTAAATATTCTTTATTATTTTCTTTATAATTTAAGAATAAAACTAAGACACTTCTTCTAACCAACCGAACCGTGTGAAAATTACGCGAGAACTAAATCTACTTAGATTAGTATGTATCCATTAATAAAGAGAAACGTCAAAAACTTATGATTGAGAGGAGATAAAAGGGAGTAAATTAATGTCAATGCGCGACTTACTAAAGTAAATGTTTTATGGGAAAATTGCAAGTAGGAGGATTAAACAAAATTATTATGCTGATGGGAAGCTTAATTATTTAATTTTTAATGTTAATGTTTAAGGAGAATTTATTTAAAAGAGAGTTTTTAATATGAGTGGTAGTGATGGAATGTGGTAATAAGGTTTTACCTAGAACATAGTCTACACTAAACTCTACACTTAAGTAGTTTTACAACTAACTATAGACCACGCAATAGACTAGACTATAAACTATAGTCCAAAATAGACTAGACTATAGACTAGACTATAGACTAGACTATAGACTAGACTATAGACTAGACTATAGACTAGACTATAGACTAGACTATAGACTAGACTATAGACTAGAGATAGACTAGACTATAGACTAGACTATAGACTAGACTATAGACTAGACTATAGACTAGACTATAGACTAGACTATAGACTAGACTATAGACTAGACTATAGACTAGACTATAGACTAGACTATAGACTAGACTATAGACTAGACTATAGACTAGACTATAGACTAGACTATAGACTAGACTATAGACTAGACTATAGACTAGACTATAGACTAGACTATAGACTAGACTATAGACTAGACTATAGACTAGACTATAGACTAGACTATAGACTAGACTATAGACTAGACTATAGACTAGACTGTAGACTAGACTATAGACTAGACTATAGACTAGACTATAGACTAGACTATAGACTAGACTATAGACTAGACTATAGACTAGACTATAGACTAGACTATAGACTAGACTATAGACTAGACTATAGACTAGACTATAGACTAGACTATAGACTAGACTATAGACTAGACTATAGACTAGACTATAGACTAGACTAGAGACTAGACTATAGACTAGACTATAGACTAGACTATAGACTAGACTATAGACTAGACTATAGACTAGACTAGACTAGACTATAGACTAGACTATAGACTAGACTATAGACTAGACTATAGACTAGACTATAGAATAGACTATAGACTAGACTATAGAATAGACTATAGACTAGACTATAGACTAGACTATAGACTAGACTATAGACTAGACTATAGATAGACTATAGACTAGACTATAGACTAGACTATAGACTAGACTATAGACTAGACTATAGACTGGACTATAGACTGGACTATAGACTGGACTATAGACTAGACTATAGACTAGACTATAGACTGGACTATAGACTAGACTATAGACTAGACTAGACTAGACTATAGACTAGACTACAGACTAGACTATAGACTAGACTATAGACTGACTATAGACTAGACTATACTAGACTATAGACTAGACTAGACTAGACTATAGACTAGACTATAGACTAGACTATAGACTAGACATATAGACTAGACTATAGACTAGACTATAGACTAGACTATAGACTAGACTATAGACTAGACTATAGACTAGACTATAGACTAGATATAGACTAGACTATAGACTAGACTATAGACTAGACTATAGACTAGACTATAGACTAGACTATAGACGACTATAGACTAGACTATAGACTAGACTATAGACTAGATTAGACTATAGACTAGACTATAGACTAGACTATAGACTAGACTATAGACTAGATATAGACTAGACTATAGACTAGACTATAGACTAGACTATAGACTAGACTATAGACTAGACTATAGACTAGACTATAGACTAGACTATAGACTAGACTATAGACTAGACTATAGACTAGACTATAGACTAGACTATAGACTAGACTATAGACTAGACTATAGACTAGACTATAGACTAGACTATAGACTAGACTATAGACTAGACTATAGACTAGACTATAGACTAGACTATAGACTAGACTATAGACTAGACTATAGACTAGACTATAGACTAGACTATAGACTAGACTATAGACTAGACTATAGACTAGACTATAGACTAGACTATAGACTAGACTATAGACTAGACTATAGACTAGACATAGACTAGACTATAGACTAGACTATAGACTAGACTATAGACTAGACTATAGACTAGACTATAGACTAGACTATAGACTAGACTATAGACTAGACTTTAGACTAGACTATAGACTAGACTTTAGAGTAGACTATAGACTAGATCAGACTAGACTATAGAATAGACTTGACTGACTAGTCTAGTCTATAGACTAGACTTAGAGTAGACTATAGACTAGACTTCAGACTATAGAATAGACTGACTAGTCTAGTCTTAGTTTAGTCTTTATAGTCTAAGTCTAGTAGTCTAGTCTAGTCTAGTCTATAGTCTAGTCTATAGTCTAGTCTATAGTCTAGTCTATAGTCTAGTCTATAGTCTAGTCTATAGTCTAGTCTATAGTCTAGTCTATAGTCTAGTCTATAGTCTAGTCTATAGTCTAGTCTATAGTCTAGTCTATAGTCTAGTCTATAGTATAGTCTATAGTCTAGTTAGTCTAGTCTATAGTCTAGTCTATAGTCTAGTCTATAGTCTAGTCTATAGTCTAGTCTATAGTCTAGTCTATAGTCTAGTCTATAGCTAGTCTATAGTCTAGTCTATAGTCTAGTCTATAGTTAGTCTATAGTCTAGTCTATAGTCTAGTCTATAGTCTAGTATAGTCTAGTCTATAGTCTAGTCTATAGTCTAGTCTATAGTCTAGTCTATAGTCTAGTCTATAGTCTAGTCTATAGTCTAGTCTATAGTCTAGTCTATAGTCTAGTCTATAGTCTAGTCTATAGTCTAGTCTATAGTCTAGTCTATAGTCTAGTCTATAGTCTAGTCTATAGTCTAGTCTATAGTCTAGTCTATAGTCTAGTCTATAGTCTAGTCTATAGTCTAGTCTATAGTCTAGTCTATAGTCTAGTCTATAGTCTAGTCTATAGTCTAGTCTATAGTCTAGTCTATAGTCTAGTCTATAGTCTAGTCTATAGTCTAGTCTATAGTCTAGTCTATAGTCTAGTCTATAGTCTAGTCTATAGTCTAGTCTATAGTCTAGTCTATAGTCTAGTCTATAGTCCAGTATATAGTCTAGTCTATAGTCTAGTCTATAGTCTAGTCTATAGTCTAGTCTATAGTCTAGTCTATAGTCTATTCTATAGTCTAATCTATAGTCTAGTCTATAGTCTAGTCTATAGTCTAGTCTATAGTCTATTCTATAGTCTAGTCTATAGTCTCTATAGTCTAGTCTATAGTCTAGTCTATAGTCTAGTCTATAGTCTAGTCTATAGTCTAGTCTATAGTCTAGTCTATAGTCTAGTCTATAGTCTAGTCTATAGTCTAGTCTATAGTCTAGTCTATAGTCTAGTCTATAGTCTAGTCTATAGTCTAGTCTATAGTCTAGTCTATAGTCAGTCTATAGTCTAGTCTATAGTCTAGTTATAGTCTAGTCTATAGTCTAGTCTATAGTCTAGTCTATAGTCTAGTCTATAGTCTAGTCTAGTCTAGTCTATAGTCTAGTCTATAGTCTAGTCTATAGTCTAGTCTATAGTCTAGTCTACAGTCTAGTCTATAGTCTAGTCTA
>NW_023996641.1:0-36383 GCF_015586225.1 Lucilia sericata | reverse complement strand
GTAGAATTATTGTTCTATGTTTAAAAACGCGGTAATTTGAGGTTCCGATATGGTTGCAAATAACTTGACAGTTTTCATGCTAGGCAATAGTTTATGCATCATTTTAAAGCATTACAGTTGCACTTTATTTTGGTGTATAATTTGTGGCATAATGAATTTTTACAAAAGTTGGATAGATCGGTATATTTATTGGTACAGGTTTAAAAATGCGGTAATTCAAGGCTCCGATATGGTTGCAAATAACTTTTATAGTTTTCATGTTATAACAGTCGTTTATATATCTTTTTATTGCATTATAGTTGCCATTTGTTTTGGTATATAATTTATTGCATAATATATTTTTAGAAAATGCCAATTGGATAGATCGGTAGAATTATTTTCACAGCTTTAAAAAGGCGGTAATTTGAGGTTCCGATATGGTTGCAAATAACATTGACAGTTTTATGCTATGACAGTCATTTATGCTTCATTTTAAAGCATTATGATTGCACTTTAATATGGTATATAATTTGTAGCATAATGTGTGTTTTTACTAATTGGTGAATTTGATAGATCGGTAGAATTATGTTCTATGTTTAATAAACGCGGTAATCTGAGGTTCCGATATGGCTGCAATTAACTTTGGCAGTTTTCGTGCTAGGACAGTCGTTTATGCACCATTTTAAAGCATTAAAATTGCCATTTGCTTTGGTATATAATTTATTGCATAATGTATTTTAGAAAACGGCCAATTGGATAAATCGGTAGAATTATTTTCCCAGGTTTAAAAACGCGGTAATTTGAGGTTCCGATATGGTTGTGAATAACTTTGACAGTTTTCATGCTATGACAGTCATTTATGCATCATTTTAAAGCATTACAGTTGCACTTTGTTTTTGTGTATAATTTGTGGCATAATGAATTTTTACAAAAATTGGATAGATCGGTATATTTATTGGTACAGGTTTAAAATGCGGTAATTTAAGGCCCCGATATGGTTGCAAATAACTTTTATAGTTTTCATGTTATAACAGTCGTTTATACATCTTTTTATTGTTTTAGTTGCCATTTGTTTTGGTATTAAATTTATTGCATAATGTATTTTTAGAAGATGGCCAATTGGATAGATCGATAGAATTATTTTCCCAGGTTTAAAAAGGCGGTAATTTGAGGTTCCGATATGGTTGTGAATACTTTGACAGTTTTCATGCTATGACAGTCATTTATGCATCAGTTTAGAGCATTATGATTGCACTTTAATTTGGTATATCATTTGTGGCATAATGTGTTCGTAAAAAATGGTCAATTTGATGGATCGGTAGAATTATTGTTCTATGTTTAAAAACGCGGTAATTTGAGGTTCCGATATGGTTGCAAATAACTTTGACAGTTTTCATGCTAGGGCATATTTATGCATCATTTTAAAGCATTACAGTTGCACTTTATTTTGGTGTATAATTTGTGGCATAATGAATTTTTACAAAATTGGATAGATCGGTATATTTATTGGTACAGGTTCAAAAATGCGGTAATTTAAGGCTCCGATATGGTTGCAAATACTTTTATAGTTTTCATGTTATAACAGTCGTTTATATATCTTTTTATTGCATTATAGTTGCCATTTGCTTTGGTATATAATTTATTCCATAATATATTTTTGGAAAATGGCCAAGGATAGATCGGTAGAATTATTTTCACAGCTTTAAAAACGCGGTAGTTTGAGGTTCCGATATGGCTGCAATAACATTGACAGTTTTCACGCTATGACAGTCATTTATGCATCATTTTAAAGCATTATGATTGCACTTTAATATGGTATATCATTTGTAGCATAATGTGTTTTTTACAAATTGGTCAATTTGATAGATCGGTAGAATTATTGTTCTATGTTTAATAAAAGCAGTAATCTGAGGTTCCGATATGGTTGCAATTAACTTTGGCAGTTTTCGTGCTAGGACAGTCGTTTATGCACCATTTTAAAGCATTAAAATTGCCATTTGTTTTGGTATATAATTTATTGCATAATGTATTTTAGAAAATGGCCAATTGGATAGATCGGTAGAATTATTTTCCCAGGTTTAAAAAGGCGGTAATTTGAGGTTCCGATATGGTTGTGAATAACTTTGACAGTTTTCATGCTATGACAGTCATTTATGCATCATTTAAGCATTATGATTGCACTTTAATTTGGTATATCATTTGTGGCATAATGTGTTCGTCTAAAAAATGGTCAATTTGATGGATCGGTAGAATTATTGTTCTATGTTTAAAAACGCGGTAATTTGAGGTTTCGATATGGTTGCAAATAACTTTGACAGTTTTCATGCTAGGGCAATAGTTTATGCATCATTTTAAAGCATTACAGTTGCACTTTATTTTGGTGTATAATTTGGCATAATGAATTTTGCAAAAGTTGGATAGATCGGTATATTTATTGGTACAGGTTTAAAAATGCGGTAATTCAAGGCTCAGATATGGTTGCAAATAACTTTTATAGTTTTCATGTTATAACAGTCGTTTATATATCTTTTTATTGCATTATAGTTGCCATTTGTTTTGGTATATAATTTATTGCATAATATTTTTTAGAAAATTGCCAATTGGATAGATCGGTAGAATTATTTTCACAGCTTTAAAAAGGCGGTAATTTGAGGTTCCGATATGGTTGCGAATAACATTGACAGTTTTCATGCTATGACAGTCATTTATGCATCATTTTAAAGCATTATGATTGCACTTTAATATGGTATATAATTTGTAGCATAATGTGTGTTTTTACAAATTGGTCAATTTGATTGATCGGTAGAATTATTGTTCTATGTTTAATAAAAGCAGTAATCTGAGGTTCCGATATGGTTGCAATTAACTTTGGCAGTTTTCGTGCTAGGACAGTCGTTTATGCACCATTTTAAAGCATTAAAATTGCTATTTATTTTGGTATATAATTTATTGCATAATGTATTTTAAGAAAATGGCCAATTGGATAGATCGGTAGAATTATTTTCCCAGGTTTAAAAAGGCGGTAATTTGAGGTTCCGATATGGTTGTGAATAACTTTGACAGTTTTCATGCTATGACAGTCATTTATGCATCAGTTTAGAGCATTATGATTGCACTTTAATTTGGTATATCATTTGTGGCATAATGTGTTCGTCTAAAAAATGGTCAATTTGATGGATCGGTAGAATTATTGTTCTATGTTTAAAAACGCGGTAATTTGAGGTTCCGATATGGTTGCAAATAACTTTGACAGTTTTCATGCTAGGGCAATAGTTTATGCATCATTTTAAAGCATTACAGTTGCACTTTATTTTGGTGTATAATTTGTGGCATAATGAATTTTTACAAAAGTTGGATAGATCGGTATATTTATTGGTACAGGTTTAAAAATGCGGTAATTCAAGGCTCCGATATGGTTGCAAATAACTTTTATAGTTTTCATGTTATAACAGTCGTTTATATATCTTTTTATTGCATTATAGTTGCCATTTGATTTGGTATAAATTTATTGCATAATATATTTTTAGAAAATTGCCAATTGGATAGATCGGTAGAATTATTTTCACAGCTTTAAAAAGGCGGTAATTTGAGTTCCGATATGGTTGCAAATAACATTGACAGTTTTCATGCTATGACAGTCATTTATGCTTCATTTTAAAGCATTATGATTGCACTTTAATATGGTATATAATTTGTAGCATAATGTGTGTTTTTACTAATTGGTGAATTTGATAGATCGGTAGAATTATTGTTCTATGTTTAATAAACGCGGTAATCTGAGGTTCTGATATGGCTGCAATTAACTTTGGCAGTTTTCGTGCTAGGACAATCGTTTATGCACCATTTTAAAGCATTAAAATTGCCATTTGTTTTGGTATATAATTTATTGCATAATGTATTTTTAGAAAACGGCCAATTGGATAAATCGGTAGAACTATTTTCCCAGGTTTAAAAACGCAGTAATTTGAGGTTCCGATATGGTTGTGAATAACTTTGACAGTTTTCATGCTATGACAGTCATTTATGCATCATTTTAAAGCATTACAGTTGCACTTTGTTTTTGTGTATAATTTGTGGCATAATGAATTTTTACAAAAATTGGATAGATCGGTATATTTATTGGTACAGGTTTAAAAATTCGGTAATTTAAGGCCCCGATATGGTTGCAAATAACTTTTTAGTTTTCATGTTATAACAGTCGTTTATACATCTTTTTATTGCATTTTAGTTGCCATTTGTTTTGGTATATAATTTATTGAATAATGTATTTTTAGAAGATGGCCAATTGGATAGATCGATAGAATTATTTTCCCAGGTTTAAAAAGGCGGTAATTTGAGGTTCCAATATGGTTGTGAATTACTTTGACAGTTTTCATGCTATGACAGTCATTTATGCATCAGTTTAGAGCAGCGGTTCCCACCAGTTTTTACTTCGCGGACCCCTTGAGGTACTTATTTAATTTCGCGGACCTCCATACATATTTTTATATCTTATTGTTCGAAATAATTGTTCGTCCGAAAATTGACCTAGTCCATAAATCCCTAGGTCAAATAAATGTAGAGATGTCATATCTATAAATATTCCCGATAGGTTTTTTAATTGCATGGTTTTGAAGATAGAAAGAGTTCTTTGTTGAATTGTAACATGATGTTTAATGTTCTGATCGTGAGATCTTTCATATTCATTTTTCGTCAAGGTAGCAAAAGGTTTCTTTATCAAATATTGTCGACATGCGCTTAAGGAGTCACGTTTCAAAAATTTATTGCGATTACAGAGGGTAAAGTGAGCTAAGGTTTCGGGGAAAATAATATAAGAAAGTTGGACTTCTTCCATGTTGTTGCGGAATGCGTATCCGCATAATATATGACATGAACTCTTTTACTGCGTGGCTTTACCTACATATTTACGCGAAACGCTATGGATTTTCTAATGTTAATTTAATAATATTGGTCGATAAAATCAAGTTAAATCTTTGTATCACGTCGGAAGGGAATATTTATATTTAAAATTAACTAAATTAACGTATTGAAGGTGTTTTTGAAATATATAATTTTAGTCCTTACAAACAAGAACACTTTTGCTTACAATTTGACAAACTTAAATCTGGTATAAGCTTGTCTTTGAATTATGAATGTGGCCTTATTTCATACTCCGGAATACCAGTATCCCTTATTTAATTGTAAGAGAGATCATTATCCGTCTGAAATAAAAAACATTGTTTCACTACATTTACAGGAAATAAATTACATATCAGGCAATATCTTACTTTATAAAAGTGATACAATAAATTTGTAGGGCCTAGCTTCTTCTTGATAAACATCCGAAAAAATAAAACTTCAAAAAGTCACCAAAAAATCTGGGATTATTGCATAAAAGCAGAATATTGTTTATTCATGATTTTTTCGTTTGTCTTCGCGGACCCCCTAGGATTTTACTACGGATCACTAGGGGTCCACGGACCCCCATTTGGGAACCGTTGGCTTTTAGAGCATTATGATTGCACTTTAATTTGGTATATCATTTGTGGCATAATGTGTTCGTCTAAAAAATGGCAATTTAATGAATCGGTAGAATTAATTGTTCTATGTTTAAAAACGCGGTAATATGAGGTTCCGATATGGTTGCAATAACTTTGACAATTTTAAAGCATTACAGTTTGCACTTTATTTTGGTGTCTAATTTGTGGCATAATGAATTTTTACAAAAATTGGATAGATCGGTATATTTATTGGTACAGGTTAAAAAATGCGGTAATTTAAGGCACCGAATATGGTTGCAAATAACTTTATAGTTTTCATGTTATAAGAGTCGTTTATATATCTTTTTATTTCATAATAGTTGCCATTGCTTTGGTATATAATTTATTCCATAATATATTTTTGGAAAATGGCCAATTGGATAGATCGTAGAATTATTTTCACAGCTTTAAAACGCGGTAGTTGAGGTTCCGATATGGCTGCAAATAACATTGACAGTTTTCACGCTATGACAGTCATTTATGCATTATTTTAAAGCATTATGATTGCACTTTAATATGGTATATCATTTGTAGCATAATGTGTATTTTTACAAATTGGGTCAATTTGATAGATCGGTAAGAATTATTGTTCTATGTTTAATAAAAGCAGTAATCTGAGGTTCCGATATGGTTGCAATTAACTTGACAGTTTTCGTGCTATAAGCAGTCGTTAATGCACCATTTTAAAGCATTAAAGTTGCCATTTGTTTTGTGTATATATTTATTGCAATAATGTATTTTTAGAAAATGGCCAATTGGATAGATCGGTAGAATTATTTTCCCAGGTTTAAAAAGGCGGTAATTTGAGGTTCCGATATGGTTGTGAATAACCTTGACAGTTTTCCATGCTATGACAGTCATTTATGTCATCAGTTTAAGAGCATTATGATTGCACTTTAATTTGGTATAATCATTTGTGGCATAATGTGTTCGTCTAAAAATGGTCAATTTGAAGTGATCGGTAGAATTATTGTTCTATGTTTAAAAACGCGGTAATTTGAGGTTCCGATATGGTTGCAAATAACTTTGACAGTTTCATGCTAGGGCAATAGTTTATTGCATCATTTAAAGCATTACAGTTGCACTTTATTTTGGTGTATAATTTGTGGCATAATGAATTTTACAAAAGTTGGATGATCGGTATATTATTAGTACAGGTTTAAAAATGCGGTAATTCAAGGCTCCGATATGGTTGCAAATAACTTTTTATAGTTTTCATGTTATAACAGTCGTTATATATCTTTTTATTGCATTATAGTTGCCATTTGTTTTGGTATATAATTTATTGCATATATATTTTTAGAAAATTGCCAATTGGATAGATCGGTAGAATTATTTTCACAGCTTTAAAAAGGCGGTAATTTGAGGTTCCGATATGGTTGTCAAATAACATTGACAGTTTTCATGCTATGACAGTCATTTATGCTTCATTTTAAAGCATTATGATTGCACTTTAATATGGTATATAATTTGTAGCATAATCTGTGTTTTTACTAATTGGTGAATTTGATAGATTCGGTAGAATTATTGTTCTATGTTTAATAACGCGGTAATCTGAGGTTCCGATATGGCTGCAATTAACTTTGGCAGTTTGCGTGCTAGGACAGTCGTTTATGCACCATTTTAAAGCATTAAAATTGCCATTTGTTTTGGGTATATAATTTATTGCATAATGAATTTTTAGAAAACGGCCATTGGATAAATCGGTAGAATTATTTTCCCAGGTTTAAAAAACGCGGTAATTTGAGGTTCCGATAGGGTTGTGAATAACATTGACAGTTTTCATGCTATGACAGTCATTTATGCATCATTTTAAAGCATTACAGTTGCACTTTGTTTGGTGTATAATTTGTGGCATAATGAATTTTTACAAAATTGGATAGATCGGTAGATTTATTGGTACAGGTTTAAAAAATGCGGTAATTTAAGGCCCCGATATGGTTGCAAATAACTTTTATAAGTTTCATGTTATAACAGTCGTTTATACATCTTTTATATTGCATTTATTAGTTGCCCATTTGTTTTGGTATATAATTTATTGCATAATGTATTTTTAGAAGATGGCCAATTGGATAGATCGATAGAATTATTTTCCCAGGTTTAAAAAGGCGGTAATTTGAGGTTCCGATATGGTTGTGAATTACTTTGACAGTTTTCATGCTATGACAGTCATTTATGCATCAGTTTAGAGCATTATGATTGCACTTTAATTTGGTATATCATTGTGGCATAATGTGTTCGTCTAAAAAATGGTCAATTTGATGGATCGGTAGAATTATTGTTCTATGTTTAAAAACGCGGTAATTTGAGGTTCCGATATGGTTGCAAATAACTTTGACAGTTTTCATGCTAGGCAATTAGTTTACGCATCATTTTAAAGCATTACAGTTGCACTTTATTTTGGTGTATAATTTGTGGCATAATGAATTTTTACAAAAATTGGATAGATCGGTATATTTATTGGTACAGGTTAAAAATGCGGTAATTAAGGCTCCGATATGGTTGCAAATAACTTTTATAGTTTTCATGTTATAACAGTCGTTTATATATCTTTTATTGCATTATAGTTGCCATTTGCTTTGGTATATAATTTATTGCATAATATATTTTTAGGAAAATGGCCAATTGGATAGATCGGTAGAATTATTTTCACAGCTTTAAAAAACGCGGTAGTTTGAGGTTCCGATATGGCTGCAAATAACATTGACAGTTTTCACGCTATGACAGTCATTTATGCATCATTTTAAAGCATTATGATTGCACTTTAATATGGTATATCATTTGTAGCATAATTGTGTTTTTACAAATTGGTGCAATTTGATAGATCGGTAGAATTATTGTTCTATGTTTAATAAACGCAGGTAATCTGAGGTTCCGATATGGTTGCAATTAACTTTGGCAGTTTTCGTGCTAGGACAGTCGTTTATGCACCATTTTAAAGCATTAAAATTGCCATTTGTTTTGGTATATAATTTATTGCATAATGTATTTTTAGAAAATGGCCAATTGGATAGAATCGGTAGAATTATTTCCCAGGTTTAAAAACGCGGTAATTTGAGGTTCCGATATGGTTGTGAATAACTTTGACAGTTTTCATGCTATGACAGTCATTTATGCATCATTTTAAAGCATTACAGTTTGCACTTTGTTTTTGTGTATAATTTGTGGCATAATGAATTTTACAAAAATTGGATAGATCGGTATATTTATTGGTACAGGTTTAAAAATGCGGTAATTTAAGGCCCCGATATGGTTGCAAATAACTTTTATAATTTTCATGTTATAACAGTCGTTTATACATCTTTTTATTGCATTTTAGTTGCCATTTGTTTTGGTATATAATTTATTGCATAATGTATTTTTAGAAGATGGCCAATTGGATAGATCGATAGAATTATTTTCCCAGGTTTAAAAAGGCAGGTAATTTGAGGTTCCGATATGGTTGTGAATTACTTTGACAGTTTTCATGCTATGACAGTCATTTATGCATCAGTTTAGAGCATTATGATTGCACTTTAATTTGGTATATCATTTGTGGCATAATGTGTTCGTCTAAAAAATGGTCAATTGATGGATCGGTAGAATTATTGTTCTATGTTTAAAAACGCGGTAATTTGAGGTTCCGATATGGTTGCAAATAACTTTGACAGTTTTCATGCTAGGGCATTAGTTTACGCATCATTTTAAAGCATTACAGTTGCACTTTATTTTGGTGTATAATTTGTGGCATAATGAATTTTTACAAAAATTGGATAGATCGGTATATTTATTGGTACAGGTTCAAAAATGCGGTAATTTAAGGCTCCGATATGGTTGCAAATAACTTTTATAGTTTTCATGTTATACAGTCGTTTATATATCTTTTATTGCATTATAGTTGCCATTTGCTTTGGTATATAATTTATTCCATAATATATTTTTGAGAAGATGGCCAATTGGATAGATCGGATAGAATTATTTTCCCAGGTTTAAAAAGGCGGTAATTTGAGGTTCCGATATGGTTGTGAATTACTTTGACAGTTTTCATGCTATGACAGTCATTTATGCATCAGTTTAGAAGCATTATGATTGCACTTTAATTGGGTATATCATTTGTGGCATAATGTGTTCGTCTAAAAAATGGTCAATTTGATGGATCGGTAGAATTATTGTTCTATGTTTAAAAACGCGGTAATTTGAGGTTCCGATATGGTTGCAAATAACTTTGACAGTTTTCATGCTAGGGCAATAGTTTATGCATCATTTTAAAGCATTACAGTTGCACTTTATTTTGGTGTATAATTTGTGGCATAATGAATTTTTACAAAAGTTGGATAGATCGGTATATTTATTGGTACAGGTTAAAAATGCGGTAATTCAAGGCTCCGATATGGTTGCAAATAACTTTTATAGTTTTCATGTTATAACAGTCGTTTATATATCTTTTTATTGCATTATAGTTGCCATTTGTTTTGGTATATAATTTATTGCATAATATATTTTTAGAAAATTGCCAATTGGATAGATCGGTAGAATTATTTTCACAGCTTTAAAAAGGCGGTAATTTGAGGTTCCGATATGGTTGCAAATAACATTGACAGTTTTCATGCTATGACAGTCATTTATGCATCATTTTAAAGCATTATGATTGCACTTTAATATGGTATATAATTTGTAGCATAATGTGTGTTTTTACAATTGGTCAATTTGATAGATCGGTAGAATTATTGTTCTATGTTTACTAAAAGCAGTAATCTGAGGTTCCGATATGGTTGCAATTAACTTTGGCAGTTTTCGTGCTAGGACAGTCGTTTATGCACCATTTAAAAGCATTAAAATTGCCATTTGTTTTGGTATATAATTTATTGCATAATGTATTTTGAGAAAATGGCCAATTGGATAGATCGGTAGAATTATTTTCCCAGGTTTAAAAAGGCGGTAATTTGAGGTTCCGATATGGTTGTGAATAACTTTGACAGTTTTCATGCTATGACAGTCATTTATGCATCAGTTTAGAGCATTATGATTGCACTTTAATTTGGTATATCATTTGTGGCATAATGTGTTCGTCTAAAAAATGGTCAATTTAATGGATCGGTAGAATTATTGTTCTATGTTTAAAAACGCGGTAATTTGAGGTTCCGATATGGTTGCAAATAACTTTGACAGTTTTCATGCTAGGGCAATAGTTTATGCATCATTTTAAAGCATTACAGTTGCACTTTATTTTGCTGTATAATTTGTGGCATAATCAATTTTTACAAAAGTTGGATAGATCGGTATATTTATTGGTACAGGTTTAAAAATGCGGTAATTCAAGGCTCCGATATGGTTGCAAATAACTTTTATAGTTTTCATGTTATAACAGTCGTTTATATATCTTTTTATTGCATTATAGTTGCCATTTGTTTGGTATATAATTTATTGCATAATATATTTTTAGAAAATTGCCAATTGGATAGATCGTTAGAATTATTTTCACAGCTTTAAAAAGGGCGGTAATTTGAGGTTCCGATATGGTTGCAAATAACATTGACAGTTTTCATGCTATGACAGTCGTTTATGCACCATTTTAAAGCATTAAAATTGCCATTAGTTTTGGTATATAATTTATTGCATAATGTATTTTTAGAAAACGGCCAATTGGATAAATCGGTAGAATTATTTTCCCAGGTTTAAAAAGGCGGTAATTTGAGGTTCGGATATGGTTGTGAATAACTTTGACAGTTTTCATGCTATGACAGTCATTTATGCATCATTTTAAAGCATTACAGTTGCACTTTGTTTTTGTGTATAATTTGTGGCATAATGAATTTTTACAAAAATTGGATAGATCGGTATATTTATTGGTACAGGTTTAAAAATGCGGTAATTTAAGGCCCGATATGGTTGCAAATAACTTTTATAGTTTTCATGTTATAACAGTCGTTATACATCTTTTATTGCATTTTAGTTGCCATTGTTTTGGTATATAATTTATTGCATAATGTATTTTTAGAAGATGGCCAATTGGATAGATTGATAGAATTATTTTCCCAGGTTTAAAAAGGCGGTAATTTGAGGTTCCGATATGGCTTGTGAATTACTTTGACAGTTTTCATGCTATGACAGTCATTTATGCATCAGTTTAGAGCATTATGATTGCACTTTAATTTGGTATATCATTTGTGGCATAATGTGTTCGTCTAAAAGATGGTCAATTTGATGGATCGGTAGAATTATTGTTCTATGTTTAAAAACGCGGTAATTTGAGGTTCCGATATGGCTGCAAATAACTTTGACAGTTTTCATGCTAGGGCATTAGTTTACGCATCATTTTAAAGCATTACAGTTGCACTTTATTTTGGTGTATAATTTGTGGCATAATGAATTTTTACAAAAATTGGATAGATCGGTATATTTATTGGTACAGTTTCAAAAATGCGGTAATTAAGGCTCCGATATGGTTGCAAATAACTTTTATAGTTTCATGTTATAACAGTCGTTTATACATCTTTTATTGCATTTTAGTTGCCATTTGTTTTGGTATATAATTTATTGCATAATGTATTTTTAGAAGATGGCCAATTGGATAGATCGATAGAATTATTTTCCCAGGTTTAAAAAGGCGGTAATTTGAGGTTCCGATATGGTTGTGAATAACTTTGACAGTTTTCATGCTATGACAGTCATTTATGCATCCGTTTAGAGCATTATGATTGCACTTTAATATGGTATATAATTTGTAGCATAATGTGTGTAAAATAAATTAGTAAAATTGGTGAATTTGAAAGATCGGTAGAATTATTGTTCTATGATTAATAAACGCGGTAATCTGAGGTTCCGATATGGCTGCAATTAACTTTGGCAGTTTCCGTGCTAGGACAGTCGTTTATGCATCAGTTTAGAGCATTATGATTGCACTTTAATTTGGTATATCATTTGTGGCATAATGTGTTCGTCTAAAAAATGGTCAATTTGATGGATCGGTAGAATTATTGTTCTATGTTTAAAACGCGGTAATTTGAGGTTCCGATATGGTTGCAAATAACTTTGACAATTTTCATGCTAGGGCAGTAGTTTATGCATCATTTTAAAGCATTACAGTTGCACTTTATTTTGGTGTATAATTTGTGGCATAATGAATTTTTACAAAAGTTGGATAGATCGGTATATTTATTGGTACAGGTTCAAAAATGCGGTAATTTAAGGCCCCGATATGGTTACAAATAACTTTTATAGTTTTCATGTTATAACAGTCGTTTATATATCTTTTTATTGCATTATAGTTGCCATTTGCTTTGGTATATAATTTATTCCATAATATATGTTTGGAAAATGGCCAATTGGATAGATCGGTAGAATTATTTTCACAGCTTTAAAAACGCGGTAGTTTGAGGTTCCGATATGGTTGCAAATAACATATGGCTGCATTCACGCTATGACAGTCATTTATGCATCAGTTTAGAGCATTATGATTGCACTTTAATTTGGTATATCATTTGTGGCATAATGTGTTCGTCTAGAAAATGGTCAATTTGATGGATCGGTAGAATTATTGTTCTATGTTTAAAAACGCGGTAATTTGAGATTCCGATATGGTTGCAAATAGCTTTGACAGTTTTCATGCTAGGGCAATAGTTTATGCATCATTTTAAAGCATTACAGTTGCACTTTATTTTGGTGTATAATTTGTGGCATAATGAATTTTTACAAAAGTTGGATAGATCGGTATATTTATTGGTACAGGTTTAAAAATGCGGTAATTCAAGGAATATGGTTGCAAATAACTTTTATAGTTTTCATGTTATAACAGTCGTTTATATATCTTTTTATTGCATTATAGTTGCCATTTGTTTTGGTATATAATTTATTGCATAATATATTTTTAGAAAATTGCCAATTGGATAGATCGGTAGAATTATTTTCACAGCTTTAAAAAGGCGGTAATTTGAGGTTGCGATATGGTTGCAAATAACATTGACAGTTTTCATGCTATGACAGTCATTTATGCTTCATTTTAAAGCATTATGATTGCACTTTAATATGGTATATAATTTGTAGCATAATGTGTGTTTTTACTAATTGGTGAATTTGATAGATCGGTAGAATTATTGTTCTATGTTTAATAAACGCGGTAATCTGAGGTTCCGATATGGCTGCAATTAACTTTGGCAGTTTTCGTGCTAGGACAGTCGTTTATGCACCATTTTAAAGCATTAAAATTGCCATTTGTTTTGGTATATAATTTATTGCATAATGTATTTTTAGAAAACGGCCAATTGGATAAATCGGTAGAATTATTTTCCCAGGTTTAAAAAGGCGGTAATTTGAGGTTCCGATATGGTTGTGAATAACTTTGACAGTTTTCATGCTATGACAATCATTTATGCATCATTTTAAAGCATTACAGTTGCACTTTGTTTTTGTGTATAATTTGTGGCATAATGAATTTTTACAAAAATTGGATAGATCGGTATATTTATTGGTACAGGTTTAAAAATGCGGTAATTTAAGGCCCCGATATGGTTGCAAATAACTTTTATAGTTTTCATGTTATAACAGTCGTTTATACATCTTTTTATTGCATTTAGTTGCCATTTGTTTTGGTATATAATTTATTGCATAATGTATTTTTAGAAGATGGCCAATTGGATAGATCGATAGAATTATTTTCCCAGGTTTAAAAAGGGCGGTAATTTGAGGTTCCGATATGGTTGTGAATTACTTTGACAGTTTTCATGCTATGACAGTCATTTATGCATCAGTTTAGAGCATTATGATTGCACTTTAATTTGGTATATCATTTGTGGCATAATGTGTTCGTCTAAAAAATGGTCAATTTGATGGATCGGTAGAATTATTGTTCTATGTTTAAAAACGCGGTAATTTGAGGTTCCGATATGGTTGCAAATAACTTTGACAGTTTTCATGCTAGGGCAATAGTTTATGCATCATTTTAAAGCATTACAGTTGCACTTTATTTGGTGTATAATTTGTGGCATAATGAATTTTTACAAAAGTTGGATAGATCGGTATATTTATTGGTACAGGTTTAAAAATGCGGTAATTCAAGGCTCCGATATGGTTGCAAATAACTTTTATAGTTTTCATGTTATAACAGTCGTTTATATATCTTTTTATTGCATTATAGTTGCCATTTGTTTTGGTATATAATTTATTGCATAATATATTTTTAGAAATTGCCAATTGGATAGATCGGTAGAATTATTTTCACAGCTTTAAAAAGGCGGTAATTGAGGTTCCGATATGGTTGCAAATAACATTTACAGTTTTCATGTATAACAGTCGTTTATACATCTTTTAAAGCATTATGATTTGCATTTTGGTATATAATTTATTGCATAATGTGTTTTTAGAATGGCCAATTGATAGATCGATAGAATTATTTTCTAGGTTTAAAAAGCGGTAATTGAGGTTCCGATATGGTTGAATTACTTTGACAGTTTTCGTGCTAGACAGTCGTTTATGCATCATTTTAAAGCATTAATTGCACTTTTTTGGTATATCATTTATGCATTCGTATAGAAAAGGTCAATTTGATATCGGTAGAATTATTTTCTATGTTTAAAAACGCGGTAATTTGAGGTTCCGATATGGTTGCAATAACTTTGACAGTTTTCATGCTAGGGCAATAGTTTATGCATCATTTTAAAGCATTACAGTTGCACTTTATTTTGGTGTATAATTTGTGGCATAATGAATTTTTACAAAAGTTGGATAGATCGGTATATTTATTGGTACAGGTTTAAAAATGCGGTAATTCAAGGCTCCGATATGGTTGCAAATAACTTTTATAGTTTTCATGTTATAACAGTCGTTTATATCTTTTTATTGCATTTAGTTGCCATTTGTTTTGGTATATAATTTATTGCATAATTATTTTTAGAAAATTGCCAATTGGATAGATCGGTAGAATTATTTTCACAGCTTTAAAAAGGCGGTAATTTGAGGTTCCGATATGGTTGCAATAACATTGACAGTTTTCATGCTATGACAGTCGTTTATGCACCATTTTAAAGCATTAAAATTGCCATTAGTTTGGTATATAATTTTTGCATAATGTATTTTTAGAAAACGGCCAATTGGATATCGGTAGAATTATTTTCCCAGTTTAAAAAGGCGGTAATTTGAGGTTCGGATATGGTTGTGAATAACTTTGACAGTTTTCATGCTATGACAGTCATTTATGCATCATTTTAAAGCATTACAGTTGCACTTTGTTTTGTGTATAATTTGTGGCATAATGAATTTTTACAAAAAATTGGATAGATCGGTATATTTATTGGTACAGGTTTAAAAATGCGGTAATTTAAGGCCCCGATATGGTTGCAAATAACTTTTATAGTTTTCATGTTATAACAGTCGTTTATACATCTTTTTAATTGCATTTTAGTTGCCATTTGTTTTGGTATATAATTTATTGCATAATGTATTTTTAGAAGATGGCCAATTGGATAGATCGATAGAATTATTTTCCCAGGTTTAAAAAGGCGGTAATTTGAGGTTCCGATATGGTTGTGAATTACTTTGACAGTTTTCATGCTATGACAGTCATTTATGCATCAGTTTAGAGCATTATGATTGCACTTTAATTTGGTATATCATTTGTGGCATAATGTGTTCGTCTAAAAAATGGTCAATTTGATGGATCGGTAGAATTATTGTTCTATGTTTAAAAACGCGGTAATTTGAGGTTCCGATATGGTTGCAAATAACTTTGACAGTTTTCATGCTAGGGCATTAGTTTACGCATCATTTTAAAGCATTACAGTTGCACTTTATTTTGGTGTATAATTTGTGGCATAATGAATTTTTACAAAATTGGATAGATCGGTATATTTATTGGTACAGGTTCAAAAATGCGGTAATTTAAGGCTCCGATATGGTTGCAAATAACTTTTATAGTTTTCATGTTATAACAGTCGTTTATACATCTTTTTATTGCATTTAGTTGCCATTTGTTTTGGTATATAATTTATTGCATAATGTATTTTTAGAAGATGGCCAATTGGATAGATCGATAGAATTATTTTCCCAGGTTTAAAAAGGCGGTAATTTGAGGTTCCGATATGGTTGTGAATAACTTGACAGTTTTCATGCTATGACAGTCATTTATGCATCCGTTTAGAGCATTATGATTGCACTTTAATATGGTATATAATTTGTAGCATAATGTGTGTAAATAAATTAGTAAAATTGGTGAATTTGAAGATCGGTAGAATTATTGTTCTATGATTAATAAACGCGGTAATCTGAGGTTCCGATATGGCTGCAATTAACTTTGGCAGTTTCCGTGCTAGGACAGTCGTTTATGCATCAGTTTAGAGCATTATGATTGCACTTTAATTTGGTATATCATTTGTGGCATAATGTGTTCGTCTAAAAAATGGTCAATTTGATGGATCGGTAGAATTATTGTTCTATGTTTAAAACGCGGTAATTTGAGGTTCCGATATGGTTGCAAATAACTTTGACAATTTTCATGCTAGGGCAATAGTTTATGCATCATTTTAAAGCATTACAGTTGCACTTTATTTTGGTGTATAATTTGTGGCATAATGAATTTTTACAAAAGTTGGATAGATCGGTATATTTATTGGTACAGGTTCAAAAATGCGGTAATTTAAGGCCCCGATATGGTTACAAATAACTTTTATAGTTTCATGTTATAACAGTCGTTTATATATCTTTTTATTGCATTATAGTTGCCATTTGCTTTGGTATATAATTTATTCCATAATATATGTTTGGAAAATGGCCAATTGGATAGATCGGTAGAATTATTTTCACAGCTTTAAAAACGCGGTAGTTTGAGGTTCCGATATGGTTGCAAATAACATATGGCTGCATTCACGCTATGACAGTCATTTATGCATCAGTTTAGAGCATTATGATTGCACTTTAATTTGGTATATCATTTGTGGCATAATGTGTTCGTCTAGAAAATGGTCAATTTGATGGATCGGTAGAATTATTGTTCTATGTTTAAAAACGCGGTAATTTGAGATTCCGATATGGTTGCAAATAGCTTTGACAGTTTTCATGCTAGGGCAATAGTTTATGCATCATTTTAAAGCATTACAGTTGCACTTTATTTTGGTGTATAATTTGTGGCATAATGAATTTTACAAAAGTTGGATAGATCGGTATATTTATTGGTACAGGTTTAAAAATGCGGTAATTCAAGGAATATGGTTGCAAATAACTTTTATAGTTTTCATGTTATAACAGTCGTTTATATATCTTTTTATTGCATTATAGTTGCCATTTGTTTTGGTATATAATTTATTGCATAATATATTTTAGAAAAATTGCCAATTGGATAGATCGTAGAATTATTTTCACAGCTTTAAAAAGGCGGTAATTTGAGGTTGCGATATGGTTGCAAATAACATTGACAGTTTTCATGCTATGACAGTCATTTATGCTTCATTTTAAAGCATTATGATTGCACTTTAATATGGTATATAATTTGTAGCATAATGTGTGTTTTTACTAATTGGTGAATTTGATAGATCGGTAGAATTATTGTTCTATGTTTAATAAACGCGGTAATCTGAGGTTCCGATATGGCTGCAATTAACTTTGACAGTTTTCGTGCTAGGACAGTCGTTTATGCACCATTTTAAAGCATTAAAATTGCCATTTGTTTTGGTATATAATTTATTGCATAATGTATTTTTAGAAAAACGGCCAATTGGATAAATCGGTAGAATTATTTTCCCAGGTTTAAAAAGGCGGTAATTTGAGGTTCCGATATGGTTGTGAATAACTTTGACAGTTTTCATGCTAGACAATCATTTAATGCATCATTTTAAAGCATTACAGTTGCACTTTGTTTTTGTGCATAATTTGTGGCATAATGAATTTTTACAAAAATTGGATAGATCGGTATATTTATTGGTACAGGTTTAAAAATGCGGTAATTTAAGGCCCCGATATGGTTGCAAATAACTTTTATAGTTTTCATGTTATAACATGTTATACATCTTTTTATTGCATTTTAGTTGCTATTTGTTTTGGTATATAATTTATTGCATAATGTATTTTTAGAAGATGGCCAATTGGATAGATCGATAGAATTATTTTCCCAGGTTTAAAAGGGCGGTAATTTGAGGTTCCGATATGGTTGTGAATTACTTTGACAGTTTTCATGCTATGACAGTCATTTATGCATCAGTTTAGAGCATTATGATTGCACTTTAATTTGGTATATCATTTGTGGCATAATGTGTTCGTCTAGAAAATGGTCAATTTGATGGATCGGTAGAATTATTGTTCTATGTTTAAAACGCGGTAATTTGAGGTTCCGATATGGTTGCAAATAACTTTGACAGTTTTCATGCTAGGGCAATAGTTTATGCATCATTTGCATAATGAATTTTTACAAAAGTTGTATAGATCGGTATATTTATTGGTACAGGTTTAAAACTGCGGTAATTCAAGGAATATGGTTGCAAATAACTTTTATAGTTTTCATGTTATAACAGTCGTTTATATATCTTTTTATTGCATTATAGTTGCCATTTGTTTTGTATATAATTTATTGCATAATATATTTTTAGAAAATTGCCAATTGGATAGATCGGTAGAATTATTTTCACAGCTTTAAAAAGGCGGTAATTTGAGGTTCCGATATGGTTGCAAATAACATTGACAGTTTTCATGCTATGACAGTCATTTATGCTTCATTTTAAAGCATTATGATTGCACTTTAATATGGTATATAATTTGTAGCATAATGTGTGTTTTTACAAATTGGTCAATTTGATAGATCGGTAGAATTATTGTTCTATGTTTAATAAAAGCAGTAATCTGAGGTTCCGATATGGTTGCAATTAACTTTGGCAGTTTTCGTGCTAGGACAGTCGTTTATGCACCATTTTAAAGCATTAAAATTGCCATTTGTTTTGGTATATAATTTATTGCATAATGTATTTTAGAAAATGGCCAATTGGATAGATCGGTAGAATTATTTTCCCAGGTTTAAAAAGGCGGTAATTTGAGGTTCCGATATGGTTCTGAATAACTTTGACAGTTTTCATGCTATGACAGTCATTTATGCATCATTTGAAAGCATTAGAGTTGCACTTTATTTTGGTGTATAATTTGTGGCATAATGAATTTTTACAAAAAGTTGGATAGATCGGTATATTTATTGGTACAGGTTTAAAAATGCGGTAATTCTAGGCTCCGATTGGTTGCAAATAACTTTTATAGTTTTCATGTTATAACAGTCGTTTATATAATCTTTTTATTGCATTTATAGTTGCCATTTGTTTTGGTATCTAATTTATTGCATAATATATTTTTAGAAAATGCCAATTGGATAGATCGGTTTAGAATTATTTTCACAGCTTTAAAAAGTCGGTAATTTTGACAGTTTCATGCTATGACAGTCATTTATGCATCATTTTAAAGCATTATGATTGCACTTTAATATGGTAAATAATTTGTAGCATAATGTGTGTTTTTACAAATTGGTCAATTGATAGATCGGTACAATTATTGTTCATGTTTAATAAAAGCAGGTAATCTGAGGTTCCGATATGGTTGCAATTAACTTGGCAGTTTCGTGCTAGGACAGTCGTTTATGCACCGTTTTAAAGCATTACAGTTGCACTTTATTTTGGTGTATATTTGTGGCATAATGAATTTTTACAAAATTGGATAGATCGGTATATTTATTGGTACAGGTTCAAAAATGCGGTAATTTAAGGCTCCGATATGGTTGCAAATAACTTTTATAGTTTTCATGTTATAACAGTCGTTTATATATCTTTTTATTGCATTATAGTTGCCATTTGCTTTGGTATATAACTTATTCCATAATGTATTTTTGGAAAATGGCCAATTGGATAGATCGGTAGAATTATTTTCACAGCTTTAAAAACGCGGTAGTTTGAGGTTCCGATATGGCTGCAAATAACATTGACAGTTTTCACGCTATGACAGTCATTTATGCATCATTTTAAAGCATTATGATTGCACTTTAATATGGTATATCATTTGTAGCATAATGTGTATTTTTACAAATTGGTCAATTTGATAGATCGGTAGAATTATTGTTCTATGTTTAATAAAAGCAGTAATCTGAGGTTCCGATATGGTTGCAATTAACTTTGGCAGTTTTCGTGCTAGGACAGTCGTTTATGCACCATTTTAAAGCATTAAAATTGCCATTTGTTTTGGTATATAATTTATTGCATAATGTATTTTAGAAAATGGCCAATTGGATAGATCGGTAGAATTATTTTCCCAGGTTTAAAAAGGCGGTAATTTGAGGTTCCGATATGGTTGTGAATAACTTTGACAGTTTTCATGCTATGACAGTCATTTATGCATCAGTTTAGAGCATTATGATTGCACTTTAATTTGGTATATCATTTGTGGCATAATGTGTTCGTCTAAAAAATGGTCAATTTGAATGGATCGGTAGAATTATTGTTCTATGTTTAAAAACGCGGTAATTTGAGGTTCCGATATGGTTGCAAATAACTTTGACAGTTTTCATGCTAGGGCAATAGTTTATGCATCATTTTAAAGCATTACAGTTGCACTTTATTTTGGTGTATAATTTGTGGCATAATGAATTTTTACAAAAGTTGGATAGATCGGTATATTTATTGGTACAGGTTTAAAAATGCGGTAATTCAAGGCTCCGATATGGTTGCAAATAACTTTTATAGTTTTCATGTTATAACAGTCGTTTATATATCTTTTTATTGCATTATAGTTGCCATTTGTTTTGGTATATAATTTATTGCATAATATATTTTTAGAAAATTGCCAATTGGATAGATCGGTAGAATTATTTTCACAGCTTTAAAAAGGCGGTAATTTGAGGTTCCGATATGGTTGCAAATAACATTGACAGTTTTCATGCTATGACAGTCATTTATGCTTCATTTTAAAGCATTATGATTGCACTTTAATTGGTATATAATTTGTAGCATAATGTGTGTTTTTACTAATTGGTGAATTTGATAGATCGGTAGAATTATTGTTCTATGTTTAATAAACGCAGTAATCTGAGGTTCCGATATGGCTGCAATTAACTTTGGCAGTTTTCGTGCTAGACAGTCGTTTATGCACCATTTTAAAGCATTAAAATTGCCATTTGCTTTGGTATATAATTTATTGCATAATGTATTTTTAGAAAACGGCCAATTGATAAATCGGTAGAATTATTTTCCCAGGTTTAAAAAGGCGGTAATTGAGGTTCCGATATGGTTGTGAATAACTTTGACAGTTTTCATGCTATGACAGTCATTTATGCATCATTTTAAAGCATTACAGTTGCACTTTGTTTTTGTGTATAATTTGTGGCATAATGAATTTTTACAAAAATTGGATAGATCGGTATATTTATTGGTACAGGTTTAAAAATGCGGTAATTTAAGGCCCCGATATGGTTGCAAATAACTTTTATAGTTTTCATGTTATAACAGTCGTTTATACATCTTTTTATTGCATTTTAGTTGCCATTTGTTTTGGTATATAATTATTGCATAATGTATTTTTAGAAGATGGCCAATTGGATAGATCGATAGAATTATTTTCCCAGGTTTAAAAAGGCGGTAATTTGAGGTTCCGATATGGTTGTGAATTACTTTGACAGTTTTCATGCTATGACAGTCATTTATGCATCAGTTTAGAGCATTATGATTGCACTTTAATTTGGTATATCATTTGTGGCATAATGTGTTCGTCTAAAAAATGGTCAATTTGATGGATCGGTAGAATTATTGTTCTATGTTTAAAAACGCGGTAATTTGAGGTTCCGATATGGTTGCAAATAACTTTGACAGTTTTCATGCTAGGGCATTAGTTTACGCATCATTTTAAAGCATTACAGTTGCACTTTATTTTGGTGTATAATTTGTGGCATAATGAATTTTTACAAAAATTGGATAGATCGGTATATTTATTGGTACAGGTTCAAAAATGCGGTAATTTAAGGCTCCGATATGGTTGCAAATAACTTTTATAGTTTTCATGTTATAACAGTCGTTTATATATCTTTTTATTGCATTATAGTTGCCATTTGCTTTGGTATATAATTTATTCCATAATATATTTTTGGAAAATGGCCAATTGGATAGATCGGTAGAATTATTTTCACAGCTTTAAAAACGCGGTAGTTTGAGGTTCCGATATGGCTGCAAATAACATTGACAGTTTTCACGCTATGACAGTCATTTATGCAGTCATTTTAAAGCATTATGATTGCACTTTAATATGGTATATCATTTGTAGCATAATGTGTATTTTTACAAATTGGTCAATTTGATAGATCGGTAGAATTATTGTTCTATGTTTAATAAACGCAGTAATCTGAGGTTCCGATATGGTTGCAATTAACTTTGGCAGTTTTCGTGCTAGGACAGTCGTTTATGCACGATTTTAAAGCATTAAAATTGCCATTTGTTTTGGTATATAATTTATTGCATAATGTATTTTTAGAAAATGGCCAATTGGATAGATCGGTAGAATTATTTTCCCAGGTTTAAAAAGGCGGTAATTTGAGGTTCCGATATGGTTGTGAATAACTTTGACAGTTTTCATGCTATGACAGTCATTTATAGCATCATTTTAAAGCATTATGATTGCACTTTAATTTGGTATATCATTTGTGGCACAATGTGTTCGTCTAAAAAATGGTCAATTTGAAGGATCGGTAGAATTATTGTTCTATGTTTAAAAACGCGGTAATTTGAGGTTCCGATATGGTTGCAAATAACTTTGACAGTTTTCATGCTAGGGCAATAGTTTATGCATCATTTTAAAGCATTACAGTTGCACTTTATTTTGGTGTATAATTTGTGGCATAATGAATTTTTACAAAAGTTGGATAGATCGGTATATTTATTGGTACAGGTTTAAAAATGCGGTAATTCAAGGCTCCGATATGGTTGCAAATAACTTTTATAGTTTTCATGTTATAACAGTCGTTTATATATCTTTTCATTGCATTATAGTTGCCATTTGTTTTGGTATATAATTTATTGCATAATATATTTTTAGAAAATTGCCAATTGGATAGATCGGTAGAATTATTTTCACAGCTTTAAAAAGTCGGTAATTTGAGGTTCCGATATGGTTGCAAATAACATTGACAGTTTTCATGCTATGACAGTCATTTATGCTTCATTTTAAAGCATTATGATTGCACTTTAATATGGTATATAATTTGTAGCATAATGTGTGTTTTTACAAATTGGTCAATTTGATAGATCGGTAGAATTATTGTTCTATGTTAATAAAAGCAGTAATCTGATATGGTTGCAATTTAATGGTTATGGATATGGTTGCAAATAACTTTTATAGTTTTCATGTTATAACAGTCGTTTATATATCTTTTTATTGCATTATAGTTTGCCATTTGCTTTGATATATAATTTATTCCATAATATATTTTGGAAAATGGCCAATTGGATAGATCGGTAGAACTATTTTCCCAGGTTTAAAAAGGCGGTAATTTGAGGTTCCGATATGGTTGTGAATAACTTTGACAGTTTTCATGCTATGACAGTCATTTATGCATCATTTTAAAGCATTATGATTGCACTTTAATTGGTATATCATTTGTGGCACAATGTTGTTCGTCTAAAAAATGGTCAATTTGAAGGATCGGTAGAATTATTGTTCTATGTTTAAACAGCTTTAAAAACGCGGTAGTTTGAGGTTCCGATATGGCTGCAAATAACATTGACAGTTTTCACGCTATGACAGTCATTTATGCATCATTTTAAAGCATTATGATTGCACTTTAATTTGGTATATCATTTGTGGCACAATGTGTTCGTCTAAAAAATGGCCAATTTGATGGATAGGTAGAATTATTGTTCTATGTTTATAAACGCGGTAATTTGAGGTTCCGATATGGTTGCAAATAACTTTGACAGTTTTCATGCTAGGGCATTAGTTTATGCATCATTTTAAAGCATTACAGTTGCACTTTATTTTGGTGTATAATTTGTGGCATAATGAATTTTTACAAAAATTGGATAGATCGTGATTTATTGGTACAGGTTTAAAAATGCGGTAATTCAAGGCTCCGATATGGTTGCAAATAACTTTTATAGTTTTCATGTTATAACAGTCGTTTATATATCTTTTTATTGCATTATAGTTGCCATTTGTTTGGTATATAATTTATTGCATAATATATTTTTAGAAAATTGCCAATTGGATAGATCGGTAGAATTATTTTCACAGCTTTAAAAAGGCGGTAATTTGAGGTTCCGATATGGTTGTGAATAACTTTGACAGTTTTCATGCTATGACAGTCATTTATGCATCAGTTTAGAGCATTATGATTGCACTTTAATATGGTATATCATTTGTAGCATAATGTGTTTTTTTACAAATTGGTCAATTTGATAGATCGGTAGAATTATTGTTCTATGTTTAATAAACGCAGTAATCTGAGGTTCCGATATGGTTGCAATTAACTTTGGCAGTTTTCGTGCTAGGACAGTCGTTTATGCACCATTTTAAAGCATTAAAATTGCCATTTGTTTTGGTATATAATTTATTGCATAATGTATTTTTAGAAAATGGCCAATTGGATAGATCGGTAGAACTTATTTTCCCAGGTTTAAAAAGGCGGTAATTTGAGGTTCCGATATGGTTGTGAATAACTTTGACAGTTTTCATGCTATGACAGTCATTTATGCATCATTTTAAAGCATTATGATTGCACTTTAATTTGGTATATCATTTGTGGCATAATGTGTTCGTCTAAAAAATGGTCAATTTGATGGATCGGTAGAATTATTATTCTATGTTTAAAAACGCGGTAATTTGAGGTTCCGATATGGTTGCAAATAACTTTGACAGTTTCCATGCTAGGGCAATAGTTTATGCATCATTTTAAAGCATTACAGTTGCACTTTATTTTGGTGTATAATTTGTGGCATAATGAATTTTTACAAAAGTTGGATAGATCGGTATATTTATTGGTACAGGTTTAAAAATGCGGTAATTCAAGGCTCCGATATGGTTGCAAATAACTTTTATAGTTTTCATGTTATAACAGTCGTTTATATATCTTTTATTGCATTATAGTTGCCATTTGTTTTGGTGTATAATTTATTGCATAATATATTTTTAGAAAATTGCCAATTGGATAGATCGGTAGAATTATTTTCACAGCTTTAAAAAGGCGGTAATTTGAGGTTCCGATATGGTTGCAAATAACATTTACAGTTTTCATGCTATGACAGTCATTTATGCTTCATTTTAAAGCATTATGATTGCACTTTAATATGGTATATAATTTGTAGCATAATGTGTGTTTTTACTAATTGGTGAATTTGATAGATCGGTAGAATTATTGTTCTATGTTTAATAAACGCGGTAATCTGAGGTTCCGATATGGCTGCAATTAACTTTGGCAGTTTTGTGCTAGGACAGTCGTTTATGCACCATTTTAAAGCATTAAAATTGCCATTTGTTTTGGTATATAATTTATTGCATAATGTATTTTTAGAAAACGGCCAATTGGATAAATCGGTAGAATTATTTTCCCAGGTTTAAAAAGGCGGTAATTTGAGGTTCCGATATGGTTGTGAATAACTTTGACAGTTTTCATGCTATTACAGTCATTTATGCATCATTTTAAAGCATTACAGTTGCACTTTGTTTTTGTGTATAATTTGTGGCATAATGAATTTTTACAAAAATTGTATAGATCGGTATATTTATTGGTACAGGTTTAAAAATGCGGTAATTTAAGGCCCCGATATGGTTGCAAATAACTTTTATAGTTTTCATGTTATAACAGTCGTTTATACACCTTTTTATTGCATTTTAGTTGCCATTTTTTTGGTATATATAGTTTATTGCATAATGTATTTTTAGAAGATGGCCAATTGGATAGATCGATAGAATTATTTTCCCAGGTTAAAAAGGCGGTAATTTGAGGTTCCGATATGGTTGTGAATTACTTTGACAGTTTTCATGCTATGACAGTCATTTATGCATCAGTTTAGAGCATTATGATTGCACTTTAATTTGGTATATCATTTGTGGCATAATGTGTTCGTCTAAAAATGGTCAATTTGATGGATCGGTAGAATTATTGTTCTATGTTTAAAAACGCGTTAATTTGAGGTTCCGATATGGTTTGCAAATAACTTTGACAGTTTTCATGTTAGGGCGTTAGTTTACGCATCATTTTAAAGCATTACAGTTGCACTTTATTTTGGTGTATAATTTGTGGCATAATGAATTTTTACAAAAATTGGATAGATCGGTATATTTATTGGTACAGATTCAAAAATGCGGTAATTTAAGGCTCCGATATGGTTGCAAATAACTTTATAGTTTTCATGTTATAACAGTCGTTTATATATCTTTTTATTGCATTATAGTTGCCATTTGCTTTGGTCTATAATTTATTCCATAATATATTTTTGGAAAATGGCCAATTGGATAGATCGGTAGAATTATTTTCACAGCTTTAAAAACGCGGTAGTTTGAGGTTCCGATATGGCTGCAAATAACATTGACAGTTTTCACGCTATGACAGTCATTTATGCATCATTTTAAAGCATTATGATTGCACTTTAATATGGTATATAATTTGTAGCATAATGTGTGTTTTTACAAATTGGTCAATTTGATAGATCGGTAGAATTATTGTTCTATATTTAATAAAAGCAGTAATCTGAGGTTCCGATATGGTTGCAATTAACTTTGGCAGTTTTCGTGCTAGGACAGTCGTTTATGCACCATTTTAAAGCATTAAAATTGCCATTTGTTTTGGTATATAATTTATTGCATAATTATTTTTAAGAAAATGGCCAATTGGATAGATCGATAGAATTATTTTCCCAGGTTTAAAAAGGCGGTAATTTGAGGTTCCGATATGGTTGTGAATTACTTTGACAGTTTTCATGCTATGACAGTCATTTATGCATCAGTTTAGAGCATTATGATTGCACTTTAATTTGGTATATCATTTGTGGCATAATGTGCTCGTCTAAAAAATGGTCAATTTGATGGATCGGTAGAATTATTGTTCTATGTTTAAAAACGCGGTAATTTGAGGTTCCGATATGGTTGCAAATAACTTTGACAGTTTTCATGCTAGGGCAATAGTTTATGCATCATTTTAAAGCATTACAGTTGCACTTTGTTTTGTGTATAATTTGTGGCATAATGAATTTTTACAAAAGTTGGATAGATCGGTATATTTATTGGTACAGGTTTAAAAATGCGGTAATTCAAGGCTCCGATATGGTTGCAAATAACTTTTATAGTTTTCGTGTTATAACAATCGTTTATACATCTTTTTATTGCATTTAGTTGCCATTTGTTTTGGTATATAATTATTGCATAATGTATTTTTAGAAGATGGCCAATTGGATAGATCGATAGAATTATTTTCCCAGGTTTAAAAAGGCGGTAATTTGAGGTTCCGATATGGTTGTGAATTACTTTGACAGTTTTCATGCTAGGGCATTAGTTTACGCATCATTTTAAAGCATTACAGTTGCACTTTATTTTGGTGTATAATTTGTGGCATAATGAATTTTTAAAAAAATTGGATAGATCGGTATATTTATTGGTACAGGTTCAAAAATGCGGTAATTTAAGGCTCCGATATGGTTGCAAATAACTTTTATAGTTTTCGTGTTATAACAATCGTTTATATCTTTTTATTGCATTTTAGTTGCCATTTGTTTTGGTATATAATTTATTGCATAATGTATTTTAGAAGATGGCCAATTGGATAGATCGGTAGAATTATTTTCACAGCTTTAAAAACGCGGTAGTTTGAGGTTCCGATATGGTTGTGAATTACTTTGACAGTTTTCATGCTATGACAGTCATTTATGCATCAGTTTAGAGCATTATGATTGCACTTTAATTTGGTATATCATTTGTGGCATAATGTGCTCGTCTAAAAAATGGTCAATTTGATGGATCGGTAGAATTATGTTCTATGTACCATTTTAAAGCATTAAAATTGCCATTTGTTTTGGTATATAATTTATTGCATAATGTATTTTAGAAAACGGCCAATTGGATAAATCGGTAGAATTATTTTCCCAGGTTTAAAAACGCGGTAATTTGAGGTTCCGATATGGTGTGAATAACTTTGACAGATTTCATGCTATTACAGTCATTTATGCATCATTTTAAGGCATTACAATTGCACTTTGGTTTTGTGTATAATTTGTGGCATAATGAATTTTTACAAAAATTGGATAGATCGGTATATTTATTGGTACAGGTTTAAAAATGCGGTAATTTAAGGCCCCGATATGGTTGCAAATAACTTTTATAGTTTTCATGTTATAACAGTCGTTTATACATCTTTTATTGCATTTTGTTGCATAATGTATTTTTAGAAGATGGCCAATTGGATAGATCGATAGAATTATTTTCCCAGGTTTAAAAGGCGGTAATTTGAGGTTCCGATATGGCTGCGAATTACTTTGACAGTTTTCATGCTATGACAGTCATTTATGCATCAGTTTAGAGCATTATGATTGCACTTTAATTTGGCATATCATTTGTGGCATAATGTGTTCGTCTAAAAAATGGTCAATTTGATGGATCGGTAGAATTATTGTTCTATGTTTAAAACGCGGTAATTTGAGGTTCCGATATGGTTGCAAATAACTTTGACAGTTTTCATGCTAGGGCATTAGTTTACGCATCATTTTAAAGCATTACAGTTGCACTTATTTTGGTGTATAATTTGTGGCATAATGAATTTTTAAAAAAATTGGATAGATCGGTATATTTATTGGTACAGGTTCAAAAATGCGGTAATTTGAGGCTCCGATATGGTTTGCAAATAACTTTTATAGTTTTCATGTTATAACAGTCGTTTATATATCTTTTTATTGCATTATAGTTGCCATTTGCTTTGGTCTATAATTTATTCCATAATATATTTTTGGAAAATGGCCAATTGGATAGATCGGTAGAATTATTTTCACAGCTTTAAAAACGCGGTAGTTTGAGGTTCCGATATGGCTGCAAATAACATTGACAGTTTTCACGCTATGACAGTCATTTATGCATCATTTTAAAGCATTATGATTGCACTTTAATATGGTATATCATTTGTAGCATAATGTGTATTTTTACAAATTGGTCAATTTGATAGATCGGTAGAATTATTGTTCTATGTTTAATAAACGCAGTAATCTGAGGTTCCGATATGGTTGCAATTAACTTTGGCAGTTTTCGTGCTAGGACAGTCGTTTATGCACCATTTTAAAGCATTAAAATTGCCATTTGTTTTGGTATATAATTTATTGCATAATGTATTTTTAGAAAATGGCCAATTGGATAGATCGGTAGAATTATTTTCCCAGGTTTAAAAAGGCGGTAATTTGAGGTTCCGATATGGTTGTGAATAACTTTGACAGTTTTCATGCTATGACAGTCATTTATGCATCATTTTAAAGCATTATGATTGCACTTTAATTTGGTATATCATTTGTGGCACAATGTGTTCGTCTAAAAAATGGTCAATTTGAAGGATCGGTAGAATTATTGTTCTATGTTTAAAACGCGGTAATTTGAGGTTCCGATATGGTTGCAAATAACTTTGACAGTTTTCATGCTAGGGCAATAGTTTATGCATCATTTTAAAGCATTACAGTTGCATTTTCTTTTGGTCTATAATTTGTGGCATAATGAATATTTACAAAAATTGGATAGATCGGTATATTTATTGGTACAGGTTTAAAAATGCGGTAATTCAAGGCTCCGATATGGTTGCAAATAACTTTTATAGTTTTCATGTTATAACAGTCGTTTATATATCTTTTTATTGCATTATAGTTGCCATTTGTTTTTGGTATATAATTTATTGCATAATATATTTTTAGAAAATTGCCAATTGGATAGATCGGTAGAATTATTTTCACAGCTTTAAAAACGCGGTAGTTTGAGGTTCCGATATGGCTGCAAATAACATTGACAGTTTTCACGCTATGACAGTCATTTATGCTTCATTTTAAAGCATTATGATTGCACTTTAATATGGTATATAATTTTTAGCATAATGTGTGTTTTTACTAATTGGTGAATTTGATAGATCGGTAGAATTATTGTTCTATGTTTAATAAACGCGGTAATCTGAGGTTCCGATATGGCTGCAATTAACTTTGGCAGTTTTCGTGCTAGGACAGTCGTTCATGCACCATTTTAAAGCATTAAAATTGCCATTTGTTTTGGTATATAATTCATTACATAATGTATTTTTAGAAGATGGCCAATTGGATAGATCGATAGAATTATTTTCCCAGGTTTAAAAAGGCGGTAATTTGAGGTTCCGTTATGGTTGTGAATTACTTTGACAGTTTTCATGCTATGACAGTCATTTATGCATCATTTTAAAGCATTATGATTGCACTTTAATATGGTATATAATTTGTAGCATAATGTGTGTTTTTACAAATTGGTCAATTTGATAGATCGGTAGAATTATTGTTCTATGTTTAATAAAGCAGTAATCTGAGGTTCCGATATGGTTGCAATTAACTTTGGCAGTTTTCGTGCTAGGACAGTCGTTTATGCACCATTTTAAAGCATTAAAATTGCCATTTGTTTTGGTATATAATTTATTGCATAATGTATTTTAAGAAAATGGCCAATTGGATAGATCGGTAGAATTATTTTCCCAGGTTTAAAAAGGCGGTAATTTGAGGTTCCGATATGGTTGTGAATAACTTTAACAGTTTTCATGCTATGACAGTCATTTATGCATCAGTTTAGAGCATTATGATTGCACTTTAATTTGGTATATCATTTCTGGCATAATGTGTTCGTCTAAAAAAATGGTCAATTTGATGGATCGGTAGAATTATTGTTCTATGTTTAAAAACGCGGTAATTTGAGGTTCCGATATGGTTGCAAATAACTTTGACAGTTTTCATGCTAGGGCAATAGTTTATGCATCATTTTAAAGCATTACAGTTGCACTTTATTTGGTGTATAATTTGTGGCATAATGAATTTTTGCAAAAGTTGGATAGATCGTATATTTATTGGTACAGGTTTAAAAAATGCGGTAATTCAAGGCTCCGATATGGTTGCAAATAATTTTATAGTTTTCATGTTATAACAGTCGTTTATATATCTTTTTATTGCATTATAGTTGCCATTTGCTTTTGGTATATAATTTATTGCATAATATATTTTTAGAAAATTGCCAATTGGATAGATCGGTAGAATTATTTTCACAGCTTTAAAAAGGCGGTAATTGAGGTACCGATATGGTTGCAAATAACATTGACAGTTTTCATGCTATGACAGTCATTTATGCTTCATTTTAAAGCATTATGATTGCACTTTAATATGGTATATAATTTGTAGCATAATGTGGTGTTTTTACTAATTGGTGAATTTGATAGATCGGTAGAATTATTGTTCTATGTTTAATAAACGCGGTAATCTGAGGTTCCGATATGGCTGCAATTAACTTTGCAGTTTTCGTGCTAGGACAGTCGATTATGCACCATTTTAAAGCATTAAAATTGCCATTTGTTTTGTATATAATTTATTGCATAATGTATTTTTAGAAAATGGCCAATTGGATAGATCGGTAGAATTATTTTCCCAGGTTTAAAAAGGCGGTAATTTGAGGTTCCGATATGGTTGTGAATAACTTTGACAGTTTTCATGCTATGACAGTCATTTATGCATCATTTTAAAGCATTATGATTGCACTTTAATTTGGTATATCATTTGTGGCACAATGTGTTCGTCTAAAAAATGGACAATTTGAAGGATCGGTAGAATTATTGTTCTATGTTTAAAAACGCGGTAATTTGAGGTTCCGATATGGTTGCAAATAACTTTGACAGTTTTCATGCTAGGGCAATAGTTTATGCATCATTTTAAAGCATTACAGTTGCACTTTATTTGGTGTATAATTTGTGGCATAATGAATTTTTACAAAGTTGGATAGATCGGTATATTTATTGGTACAGGTTTAAAAATGCGGTAATTCAAGGCTCCGATATGGTTGCAAATAACTTTTATAGTTTTCATGTTATAACAGTCGTTTATATATCTTTTATTGCATTATAGTTGCCATTTGTTTTGGTATATAATTTATTGCATAATATATGTTTAGAAAATGCCAATTGGATAGATCGGTAGAATTATTTTCACAGCTTTAAAAAGGCGGTAATTTGAGGTTCCGATATGGTTGCAAATAACATTGACAGTTTTCATGCTATGACAGTCATTTATACATCATTTTAAAGCATTATGATTGCACTTTAATATGGTATATAATTTGTAGCATAATGTGTGTTTTTACAAATGGTCATTTGATAGATCGGTAGAATTATTGTTCTATGTTTAATAAAGCAGTAATCTGAGGTTCCGATATGGTTGCAATTAACTTTGGCAGTTTTCGTGCTAGGACAGTCGTTTATGCACCATTTTAAAGCATTAAAATTGCCATTTGTTTTGGTATATAATTTATTGCATAATGTATTTTAAGAAAATGGCCAATTGGATAGATCGGTAGAATTATTTCCCAGGTTTAAAAAGGCGGTAATTTGAGGTTCCGATATGGTTGTGAATAACTTTGACAGTTTTCATGCTATGACAGTCATTTATGCATCAGTTTAAAAGCATTATGATTGCACTTTAATTTGGTATATCATTTGTGGCACAATGTGTTCGTCTAAAAAATGTCAATTTGATGGATCGGTAGAATTATTGTTCTATGTTTAAAACGCGGTTTTGAGGTTCCGATATGGTTGCAAATAACTTTGACAGTTTTATGCTAGGGCAATAGTTTTATGCATCATTTTAAAGCATTACAGTTGCACTTTATTTGCTGTATAATTTGTGGCATAATGAATTTTTACAAAAGTTGGATAGATCGGTATATTTATTGGTACAGGTTTAAAAATGCGGAATCAAAGGCTCCCGATATGGTTGCAAATAACTTTTATAGTTTTCATGTTATAACAGGTCGTTTATATATCTTTTATTGCATTAGAGTTGCCATTTGTTTTGGTGTATAATTTATTGCATAATATATTTTTAGAAAATTGCCATTGGATAGATCGGTAGAATTATTTTCACAGCTTAAAAAGGCGGTAATTTGGAGGTTCCGATATGGTTGCAGATAACATTGACAGTTTTCATGCTATGACAGTCATTTATGCTTCATTTATTAAAGCATTATGATTGCACTTTAATATGGTATAATTTGCACAATGTGTTCGTCTAAAATGGTCAATTTGAAGATCGGTAGAATTTTGTTCTATGTTTAAAAACGCGGTAATTTGAGGTTCCGATATGGTTGCAATAACTTTGACAGTTTCATGCTAGGGCAATCGTTTATGCCATTTTAAAGCATTAATTGCACTTTATTTTGGTGTATAATTTGTGGCATAATGAATTTTTACAAAAGTTGGATAGATCGGTATTATTTACAGGTTAAAAATGCGGTAATTCAAGGCTCCGATATGGTTGCAAATAACTTTTATAGTTTTCATGTTATAACAGTCGTTTATATATCTTTTTATTTGCATTATAGTTGCCATTTGTTTTTGGATATAATTTATTGCATAATATATTTTTAGAAAATGGCCAATTGGATAGATCGGTAGAATATTCACAGCTTTAAAAAGGCGGTAATTTGAGGTTCCGATATGGTTGCAAATAACATTGACAGTTGTTCATGCAATTACAGTCATTATGCTTCATTTTAAAGCATTATGATTGCACTTTAATATGGTATATAATTTGTAGCATAATGTGTGTTTTTACTAATTGGTGAATTTGATAGATCGGTAGAATTATTGTTCTATGTTTAATAAACGCGGTAATCTGAGGTTCCGATATGGCTGCAATTAACTTTGGCCAGTTTTCGTGCTAGGACAGTCGTTTATGCACCATTTATAAAGCATTAAAATTGCCATTTGTTTTGGTATATAATTTATTGCATAATGTATTTTTTAGAAAATGGCCAATTGGATAGATCGGTAGAATTATTTTCCCAGTTTAAAAAGGCGGTAATTTGAGGTTCCGATATGGTTGTGAATTACTTTGACAGTTTTCATGCTATGACAGTCATTTATGCATCATTTTAAAGCATTATGATTGCATTTAATGGTATATAATTTGTGGCATAATGTGTGTTTTAAAATGGTCAATTTGATAGATCGGTAGAATTATTGTATGTTTAAAAACGCGGTAATTTGAGGTTCCGATATGGTTGCAATAACTTGCAGTTTTCGTGCTAGGACAGTCGTTTATGCATTTTAAAGCATTAATTGCCATTTGTTTTGGTATATAATTTATTGCATAATGTATTTTTAGAAAATGGCCAATTGGATAAATCGGTAGAATTATTTTCCAGGTTTAAAAAGGCGGTAATTTGAGGTTCCGATATGGTTGTGAAAACTTTGATAGTTTTCATGCTATGACAGTCATTTATGCATCATTTTAAAGCATTATGATTGCACTTTAATTTGGTATACATTTGTGGCACAATGTGTTTCGTCTAAAAATGGTCAATTGAAGATCGGTAGAATTATTGTTCATGTTTAAAAACGCGGTAATTTGAGGTTCCGATATGGTTGCAAATAACTTTGACAGTTTTCATGCTAGGGCAATATTATGCATCATTTTAAAGCATTACAGTTGCACTTTATTTTGTGTATAATTTGTGGCATAATGAATTTTTACAAAATTGGATAGATCGGTATATTATTGGTACAGGTTTAAAAATGCGGTAATTAAGGCTCCGATATGGTTGCAAATAACTTTATAGTTTTCATGTTAAACAGTCGTTTATGCATCATTATTGCATTTAGTTGCCATTTGTTTTGGTATAATTTATTGCATAATGTATTTTTAGAAAATGGCCAATTGGATAGATCGGTAGAATTATTTTCCCAGGTTTAAAAAGGCGGTAATTTGAGGTTCCGATATGGTTGTGAATTACTTTGACAGTTTTCATGCTATGACAGTCATTTATGCATCAGTTTAGAGCATTATGATTGCACTTTAATTTGGTATATCATTTGTGGCATAATGTGTTCGTCTAAAAAATGGTCAATTTGATGGATCGGTAGAATTATTGTTCTATGTTTAAAAACGCGGTAATTTGAGGTTCCGATATGGTTGCAAATAACTTTGACAGTTTTCATGCTAGGGCATTAGTTTACGCATCATTTTAAAGCATTACAGTTGCACTTTATTTTGGTGTATAATTTGTGGCATAATGAATTTTTACAAAAATTGGATAGATCGGTATATTTATTGGTACAGGTTCAAAAATGCGGTAATTTAAGGCTCCGATATGGTTGCAAATACCTTTTATAGTTTTCATGTTATAACAGTCGTTTATATATCTTTTTATTGCATTATAGTTGCCATTTGCTTTGGTATATAACTTATTCCATAATGTATTTTGGAAAATGGCCAATTGGATAGATCGGTAGAATATTTTCACAGCTTTAAAAACGCGGTAGTTTGAGGTTCCGATATGGCTGCAAATAACATTGACAGTTTTCACGCTATGACAGTCATTTATGCATCATTTTAAAGCATTATGATTGCACTTTAATATCGTATATCATTTGTAGCATAATGTGTATTTTTAAAAATTGGTCAATTTGATAGATCGGTAGAATTATTGTTCTATGTTTAATAAACGCAGTAATCTGAGGTTCCGATATGGTTGCAATTAACTTTGGCAATTTTCGTGCTAGGACAGTCGTTTATGCACCATTTTAAAGCATTAAAATTGCCATTTGTTTTGGTATATAATTTATTGCATAATGTATTTTTAGAAAATGGCCAATTGGATAGATCGGTAGAATTATTTTCCCAGGTTTAAAAAGGCGGTAATTTGAGGTTCCGATATGGTTGTGAATAACTTTGACAGTTTTCA